>NC_046156.1:77425553-77555553 GCF_011064425.1 Rattus rattus | reverse complement strand
AAATGTCATTCATGTTTAAAGTAGACCTTTAAAAGGTTTTGTGAGACTTTAGAAGATTCATTTTTTTTTAATCATCATTTTTAAAGGTAGGGATACTCAGTTTTATACAAATCTATGTCTTCGTGTCTGGCAAGGGTAAGAAGCACAGAAACTTGTTCATGTTTCTATGTCCAACCTCTTGACACATGTTCTCCTGACACATGCCAGTGCTTCAGAGAACCTAATTTTTTTCCTTATCAAAAAGGCTTTTATTATTTTTTGAGAATTTCATAGAATATATTTTAAGTATTCATTTCATTTTCCAATCATGTCTCACTTCCCTTCCAACCCAACTTCATGTATTTTCTCTCTTAATAATGATAATAATAAAACTGATGATGATGATGATGATGATGATGATGATGATGATGATGATGATGATGAAGATGGTGGTGGTGGTGGTGATGATGATGGTGATGATGATGATGATGATGATGATGATGATGATGATGATAAAAGTTAAAAAGGAGGGGGAGAAAGAAAAATAGGAGGAAGAGGAAGAAGAAGAAAGAGGAGAAAGAGAAGGAGGGGGGAGAGGAGAGACAAACAAAGCCAAGAAAACACACGTTTGTGTCGACCAGCACTCCTGAGCATGAGGCCTGCCCTGGAATATGATTGATATAATCAGTGTCACCCAATTAAAGAAATATGAGGTTACTGGCCTTGCAAGCAATGCTTTCTAGGATAGGCATGGTATATTGTGCCCACTTTACTGTCTCTGTTCTGGAAATTTGTCTGGAAACATGCAGATACTGTAGATGTTATACAGTCTTTATTAATTCATACGTGCATCTGTCCTGTTTTATCTGGAGCACACTTCCATTTAAGTCATCTTGCATCTTATCCTCTTTTACTCTTTCTGCCTCCTATTCTGCATATCGCTATGAACCTTGGCATTATACTGTAGTGTTAGGGGGTCTATTGGAGACTTTTGGACAATGTCTCAAAAATATGTAATCTATCTCTGATTCTGGGTGTTATATTTTGTACCATATAACAGAAGTAGTATAGGGTTGTAGGCCTGTATTTGCCTTGTTTCAGGGAATAACCGCTTCGAGAGGTAGATCATGGGGAGGGGAGTTTGACTGCACTTAGTCTATGTTGTCACCAGGCAAGGTGCTGGGCCATAGCGAATGGCTGAGGTATGGTTCCCAGGCTGGGAAATTACAGTCTGTGTCATGGGAAAGCCAGAGCTGGTTTGGGGGGCCTTGGGCCATGGTCACGAGGTTCTCAGACTCTTGGACATCCAGGCTCTGCTTCGAGTTGCAGAGCCTTTATTCTGGACATCTGTCTTAAATTATTTCAAGTTATAGGGCACATTCTGCTTCCCTTGTAATTGCAGAATGTGCAGGTTTTCTATTTGAATGCTTTAGATGGCCTACTGTTGCTGGCAGTCAGAACTCTGTTTCTTGTGTGGTACTATCTGGAGTCTCAGGACTTCTTCCTTCTTACTGCCTTGACTATTGAAGAGTGGTGCAAATACTGAGCTATATTCCTATCTACATCCATGAGACCCACGTGCGTGTATTGTACACACCAATTGTCACATTTCACAATACACAATCATCACAAATGTGATGGAGGGACCACATTTTCATTATTTGTAGTTTTAATTTGAAATCCAGGACATATGTGCAATATAGCCACTGAAAGGAGTAGATACGTGTCATATCCACCATCATTACTTGAATGGAAAATACTTCGGAATTCTAGACAGGTTGCCTAGATTCTTTAGAAGCTGATGCTGAGTATGTCTTTTTTTTTTTTACATATTTCCTTGTCATTTCTAGGAAATAATTCTTACAGTTAATATAATCACATATATTGTTATAAATTATTAAGCAAACATGATGCACAAATTATCTGACTTATTTAATAAAATTTAGTAATTACATATTCTGTCATTTTATACATACGAAATGTAAGGGATGGTGTCACATAGTGAATAACTATACAAATAACAGTCTTCTATTATCTATCCTTAGAAGTTAGTTTGTATGTTTTTGTGCGAATTGATGCGGCTTTTCTAGTTAACGGTAAGTGTTCTTAGAATACAGATGAATTACTTACTTATGATTGAATCTTCAAGTCATAAAATATACAGCCACAAGGTGACATAACTTTAGGAAAAAAAGAAAATTGACAGCTTTATAAAACAGTTACTAGACCAGTATTTCTGAAGTGGGAAAGTTACACAGCGGGTTCTGTGAAATGAGACATGCTTCCAGGAAGTAAAATGCACAAAGCTCTAGGCAAAAGCAACTGAGTGGCTTTGATCAGGTCAAGTCAGAAAGATTGTGCTGGCAGCCAAGGAGAAGGTGGGCTAAACAGAGGAGACAAGGCAGGAAAGCAGAGTGTCATGACAACTAAAATTTCCAAACTGTAACGACAGAAATAAATGTGAACTGTGGAGGTTTTGAAGTACTCAGAGGAGTAAGAATTTATAGTGAATCCTGAGGTGTGGAAGGACAAGAAGGTATGTTGTAACTGATTTTAAGGTGCTGAGAAGCGTCTGATTTTTGTGAAAGCAAATCCTTTAGGGGATTATGGTTTTATTCAAATTAAGCAGTTTAAATATGCTAGCTGATGTGTGCTAGGCCCATTCTCTCCTGCTGAGCTATACTTCAGTTTCACAAAGTTTTAATGTCTGATAGCGAAACAACCTAAGATTCTTGAGGTCAACAATGGTGTTGTACTGCCTTGATAACATGCTCATCTGTGCTTTGCCTTCATTGATGCAGAAGGAAGGCTGCAACAGTTATAGTTTTACTTCCCTATCTACATACCAAGCTTCCCCACTGGTCCTTCTGGGCCTCAGTTGAAAGGTTATCATGACATTGATTCCATAGCACCCAATTCTTGCTAACAAAGTAATAAGTCTCCATTCATGGCAAACATTCAGTAACATGACATCCTTTAAGACACATGACAGGCATCCACATTCTTGGAGTATTCTAAAAATAATGGTGGGTTCCAGAGAGCTCTTTGGACAGACTCAGCCAAGCTGTGCTTTTCTGATTTTTTTTTTCAGATATTTAGGATGAACGTAAGATCAAATCATCCCTAAAACACCTCATGTAATGCTAGTAAAAATGTTGGGAATCTATCAAGTCAAGAAGCATTTAAAAAACTGAAATTTATTAGTTAATGTAAGAGCTCAAGTGGCCCTGCCTCAGTGGAAAGGTATATTTTCAGAGTTAAGCACTGCTCAGTGCTGTTTATTGCCGTCTTTGACCTGACAGATGAGGACCCTGGTTCACTGCTTACATTTCTATACTCAGAGGTCATTTGTTTAGAGAGATTCAGTTGCTCAAAAGGCCATGTGAACAGAGAGATAACCTCAAGTCCAGCAATCAACAAGCGACCAGCACTGGTTTGAGACTCTGTTCCAGTTGCTTCCCTTCTTCGTGAAACTGAGCAAACTACTAATAAAGTAAATGTAGTAAAATATTTTAGGTATAAACTCATGTATTTCTTTATCTAATTAACTTCTCTACACATGACGTCAGTATTAGTTGAGCGACTTCATTGCTTATCTATATTTTATTTTGCCTGAACTTTTCTTTGTTATCATACTGTACCTCATACTGTATGGCTGTTGCTGTAAAATTATAGATACTTTGCATTAATTATGTATTCCTAATTAGACAAATACATTGAGGCACAAACTCATGACAAAAGCTGAAAACTAGTCAAGCATAATATTGTATTGTTTTACTTGTCTCAACTTCTTCCTACAGATTGTACAGATGTGTCACAATCTCTAATACAAAAACCATTGTTGGGTGGACATGGTGATATATAAGTTAATTCTAGAACTCTAGAGACAGACAAAGATAGACCTCGGTGATTTCAAGGAGTTTCCAGTCTATGTACAAAGTGAGTTCCAGCCAGTGCTACATAGTGAGACTTGCCTGAAATAAACAAAAATAAAAATAAAAACAAAACAAGCATTCTCTTTCTGAGCCTAAGTCCTTTATTGTGGGTAAAAAATATTTGTTATCAATATATACCCAAAGCATAAAAATATTGTATTCCCACTTATATTTAAATAATTTATATTACAATTAAAATTTGAGCTAATATAAAGTGTAATTTATACTTTGGAAAAAGGTATATTTTCATAGTTAATGCTTATATTCTAATTTTCAAAGATATAGACAGCATATTTCATCTATTGTGAATAATGCAGGCCTACAGATTTTTCCCTAGAATTCTGAGTTCGTTTCCTAGAACTTTTGTTCTGCAAAATGCTCTCTTGTTCTGAACAGTTTGTTTGCCAGCATCTGCATATTTTTTTTCTCATGAATTTGCCCGGTTCCATGATTAAAAGTCATTTAGAATCCCAGTGGAAATAAAATTATACACTTTCTAATATATTTAACAGTTAGTACTTAGAATTTCTTTTTAATATGTTAAGATACATATACAATTACTTTAATGGCTAACTAGATTTTATTAAGCTTTGATTCTACAGCTATGATTTGGGAAGTTTTTGAAGTGTTGTAATCTGCTCATGAACAAGAAGAATGTTGAAATCTATTAATATTGTTACTAAAATTTAAGGGAGTACTTTCATAATCACTAGATGACATCAGAGAAATGGAGTCCATCACTGGGGGTACTTAGTCTAAAGAGAATTTACAGGAATTTATGAACAGGCATGTGCAGAAAGGAATAGATAAAGGAATAAATATTCTGCCTATACATTTTAAATGGCTGAAGATGACGCTGTGTATTAGGGTGGTCACAAAGACAAATGATTGACAAGATTAAACTGTAATGTTATGTATCTACTCAGGTCAGAGACTCTATTCTCTCAACAGGGAGAAGAAGGAGCTTTTCCTAAATGGTTTTTATTTTATTTACGGAGAGATTTTTTTCATTTACATGCATTAATTGTGCATATTAGTGGGACTCAGTGATCTATTCATGAATGCATTTGACATGCATAGATCACATCTAAACATTTTTTTCTCTCTCCCCTATTAATATCTCTAATTCTGAACAGTAAATATTCTTTTTTTTCAAGTAAAAATTTTAAGGATTCCACTTGTGAACATCCATGAAGTATTTTATTTCTGTGTCTCATGTATTTCACAGCACAGTTTCCTTTAATTCCATGCATTTTGATGCAAATGACAGAATGTAATTCTGATGTATAGTTCACACACACACACACACACACACACACACACACACACACAGACACTCATCTTTTGATGTACAGCTAGGATAATTATATAACTCAGATATTGCAAAACCTGCTGCATTAAACACAAACCACAGTTATCTGTTTAGTGTGCTGAGTTTACTTCCTGTGGCTTATGTATTGACTTTTTCTCACAGTGAAAGACTTGTTCCTTTCATTCTACAGATTCAAAGCTCAAGGCCAAATTCTTTGAGAGATCTATTCTAACTCTCTTACTCATGCTTCATTCACTGCTGCACTAGCTGTCTCAGGCAACTTGTCTTTTTGGGAACTTATTGTACCATGGATGAATATGTTTAATTAATTAATATTGTGGGTGCTTGTATTATGATTGTGCCTTAAAATGTTATCTACAACTAATTTCTCCACATTCCATTTCCCCATCACAAGTACTAAAGTGATCAGAAGGGAAAGGGGACAGAGTGGGAACTTCCTTAAATTGGCATCTCTTCATTTCTTAATTCTTCAATATCTAAGTTTTGTTTTGATTTTCCAAACTGTGAATACTCCAGCTTTAAAAAGTAGATGCAAATTATAAAATGACAAGCATTATAAAAATGATAGAAAAATCAGAGAGTTATTTGAACTAATTTACATTAAAAAGAAATGAAAAATCATTTAAGTTAAAATGTCATTTCTAGGATGAAAATAATAAGAACCCTTTCAATTTTATATCTTAAGAATATTTAAGACTCAATGACACTGTAATGTAATTTAATGAAAAATTAAAGCTAGAATTGGTCCATATCTGGAGAAACAAATTCAAGTATATTTCCATTGTTTAGATATGAAACCTCATTATTAATACCTGGGTAGAAGTAAGCTTGGGAATGTATGCCTAACACCATGGCAGAATGAGCATGTGGTCATGGCGCTCAGATCTTCTGCATTGATCCTCCTCATATACTTCTTTTACAGAAAATAAGCCAGAATACATGAGTTCCTTTTGTTCATTTTTAGATAAGATCATGGTGCTTCCTAGGAATGTAGATGGAAATATTACTCAAAAAGAACAAAAACCAAACTTTAAGCAAAAGTGTTTCACTTCAGCATTTCTGTCAGCTTCCAGATAACCTTGAGTTGTATAGGACACTGTACTTTCTTAATAGCTTACACTGAACAAATTCATAAAATTGGAATGTTTATGTGCCTAAATGCTAATATTACATTTATAAGAATATATACTACCTTTTATTGTATGTTCATCTTTGATATCATCATAAATTTAACAATACCAATTATCTTTAGGAGTAGTGTTACTGGGCTTATGCTCAGACACTGTGTCCTTACAAGTGAGATTTAACCATGCAACCTTCATACGTTAACAAAATCAGCCAAAGTAACACTGAGAAGCAGGAAATTGAGACATAGACAATGTGGCTACAGTGTTAAGAGTGACAAAAAAGATCCAAAGGACACACCAAATTCATCTTTGGGACATATTGATGTAATACTGGTTAACCTGTCGTCTCTCCCCCAATTATTGACCAATCACTGTACCTTTTGCAAGGTAAACTAACCTGACATAAGCTTATCTCCAAATGAAAAATGCTCTTCACCTGGCCCAGCCTTTAGGTTTTTTCTTTTAACAGTGGGTCCTCTGTTTCACTAGTCTAATAGACTTACTGGTGTATAAACATCACTATAGAATATATTCATTCCTATCATATGCATTAAATTTTATTTTAAAATAATTGATATGTAATATTATTGAAATTAAATTTAGCATTTTCTGTCTTTATACCCGTGTGTGTGTGTGTGTGTGTGTGTGTGTGTGTGTGTGTGTGTGTGTGTGTGTGTACTGTGGCTATATGGGCACATGTGCTATGACACACATGGAGAGGTAAAAGAACATATTTGCAGGCTTGGATCTCTAACCTTTTTATGGGTTTCAGTAATAGGTTCAGGTTTCCAGGATTTTTAAGTCTCATGTGCTTTACCTCCTGAGTCATCCTGAAGTCCCTAATCTTAAAATTTTTTATTACTCATGAAATTATAACATTTCCAATTTTATTGAAGATGTAACAGAAAAGCAAACCCAATCTGAGAGCTCAGCTTCTATATGCAGAGTGTTTTAATAGGGAAGATACTTTCTAACCCTTTAGCTTATTTCCATAACACATCTCATTGTGTTAATCGATATGAAAATGCTCACATGAATCTTGTTTAAAAATGAGTTACACAGTTGAGTTTCTGAAATCAGTGTTAACTAAACAAGGAAGCAGAAGAGTCAGTTTCTATAAAATCCACTAGTTTCTATAAAATCAATTTAAATAGTTGAAATTACTTTTTTTTTTTTTTTGGTTCTTTTTTTTTTTTTTTTTCGAGCTGGGGACCGAACCCAGGGCCTTGCCTTCCTAGGCAAGCGCTCTACCACTGAGCTAAATCCCCAACCCCGGAAATTACTTTCTTAAAGTTGAATACTATATATCTAAATTTTTTAACATGATTTTTAGGACAAATTTGGGCTATATGATTATGGTCAAAGGGTCTGAAAGTTATGATGATATATTTATACATGCAACTGCTACCAAAATAGAGAAATATACAGTTAAATATTGTGTATATATGCATGTGAATACATATTTATGAGATACTTCTTTTTGGTGAATACCTCTGTAAGCTTAAGTCTCTATTAAACATCTTGTTATCACCATAACTACCAGGATACTAAACATCCATCACCTACATAGATTTTCAAATGCACATCCATTTTAGGCAAAACTTTTCTTCCTTCTCCCATCATTTTAAAAACACTTACGTATTTTCTTTCCCTTAATATTTCCAGACCACATAATAAGCGAATAATTATCAGATGGGGACATTTTAATAGCATTTACTTATTTATTACACTGACTTTAATTGTTAATTTTATTGGTAACATAGTTTTAATATGCTGAAAAAACCCATATTAATGTTAAGGCCAGTCTTCTTGTCATTAAAATTTGATTTGATAGTTCCCGTTTTCCTGGTGCTTAAAGCTCAATTATTCTGTTTATGACATGAAAATCCCAGAGATGAAATGAATGGTTCTAGTGATATGGTAAATTTTGGAGTTCTGAGTTCAACATAAGCCGTTCTCTTTTTATGGTGAGCATAGGTTGTGCAGCTAGGATCATACAAACTCATATTTACAAATCTTTCTGAGCTGGTGGCTGGCTGACTGATTCTTTTCTATCAAAATCAAATAATGAAACCACGACCCACAGCTTGTGATAGTCAGAGAGATGGTTAGTATTGATTCCAATGTGAGTGCTCATTGTGGGGGGGGGTAGTACTCCTGCCTTGTCTTCAGTATTGATTCAAGGTGGGCCTTGAGAGCGGTTAGAGCTTCTGCATTGTCTGCAGTGTGGATTCTAAGGTAGGATTATCTGATAGATACACTTAAGATGCCATCTTTAGGATGAAACATGGATGAGTGTGAAAAGGATAATGAGACATCAGCCTAGTTGATTCAACCACAGAATGTCCGAGTACCTCCTCTTAGAATCGCCCCAAGCTACTACATCAGACAATAAGGTATCCAGAGTCAGAGTTCTTTACATTCTCAGAGGTGATGCTTTGGGTTTTCTGTCCTGGCTAGTTCCCATCTCCTGTAAACCTCTTTGAAAGTTTTATATTGCCCCTTACAACATCCAGTATATAGTTAAGTTAGAAGTTGAGTGTGATGCTTCCTGACCTTTCTTCTTATCTTCCCTTTGTATGTAAAAGGAGGGAACTTTTATTGTACTGTTTTGTTATTTTGAGGAGTTATTTGAAACTTAAGGCTTTCTCTTGCAGGAGTCTCCTGAGTGACGTCTCAGACTCAGAGATTGCTTATTTCTTGGCAGCCTTTGTTGTGCTAGCACAGTGTACCTTTTACAGATTTTATTTTATTTCTGCATTTGCAAAAATTGTTCAAGTATAATACACTTGGCTTAGGGGGTATGAAGGTCATTGCCATATTCTACTAAATGATTATAATTTCCCATCAGACACCTTTTCAATCTGCTCCTAATGCTATCAGAAAAGTCAATATTTGCATTCTGTTGAATATGCATGACCATTACTGTTTGAAGAAAGGGCTACTTGCACCTCTATGATTATCTTGTTTGCATTCACAAGAAATTATCTGAAAATCCTCTAATAATTGAAAGACTTGCTGTAAAGTGTTGCTTCCTTATTAGAATTAGTTTTGCTGCAACTGCCGACTTAGCATTTTAGATTTCTTAATTAAAAATATCACTAGAAGTAGGGAAAATTTAAATATTTAAGATATAGCTTCTGTGCTCATAGATGATAGATTAGGCATGTGATACACTTTGAAAAATTTCAACGTATTTTTGGTTCATTTAATCTTTAGAATGTATGCATTGAAGGAGGTCATCCTTACTGGAAGTTTCTGATATTTTTATAGAACTCAATAGCTTCAAATGAGAATAATGCTGTCATATTTAATAAATGATAATGAATTCTTAAGCTCTACTTTGTATGCAATGGTCTTATCTTAAAAATTATAGTGCTGCTCTGAGGAAAACTGAATGATATTTATTATTATTCTGAGACATTCTATTCTATTGTTGTTATTGATTCTTCTTATATTAACCTATATTTTAAATTTTCCCTCTGCAATATTTCCATTAACTTAAATGCAAAGAAAGTGCTTTGCCTGTTGAGGTATATATGCTTTTTCTGTTTGACCTCTCTTTGTGGTCAACAGATTATGAAAATTGATAAATCTTCTTAATAATTATATTAGACAAAGCATATCCACTTATTCTTGTCTCATAATATATCCTAATTTTTGAGAAACTAACAAAATTATTTGGCTTACATGATATTACACAAAATACATTTCTATCTCTTATTAGTTGAATATTTTTAAAATGTGTGTGTGTGTGTGTGTGTGTGTGTGTATGTGTGTGTGTGTATTTGTGTGATGTGTGGTAAGAGTGGACAGTCATGTTTACCAGGACACCATTGTGGAGGTCACAGGATGATTTTATGGAGTTGGATCTCTTTTGTTTTACAAAAGTGATGGTGATCTTACTCAGGCCATTATGTATGAATGACAAAGTGTAAGCCATCCTGCAGTTGCTCCCATTGCTTTGCATTTAAAATGTCTTTAAAGTTCCATCACTGATTATTTTCTGATGAGATGATCATTATTATCACTGTAAAACCTAGAACTATGATTCTTCACTCTGCTGAGTTTAATTTGCTAAATTTGCAGAATATAAAGCTAGTCTCAGTACAGAACACATGTTATTTGGCAATGTCAGTCCAGAGCTCTGAAATCTCTCAGACACTTAAGGGTAGCCCTAGTTCAGTATTTGCTTCAACTTGTTTTTGCTGAAGCGGGTCATGCTCTACATTGGGATGTGGAGCCTACAGTCAGTGTTGTTCTGAGGCGCTGACCTGAGTATTTCACGGAGTGAGTTCTTGTATACCATGTAAACTCAGTGACTTTTCTTATTTTATAGTAAACTGCTGTTTTAGAAATACAAGACTTCTTATGCTTGAAATGTCTCATGTCCTCTATGTCTGATTAACTGTTTTGCAAATTTCCTGAAGGTGACGCCTTGTTTTGTATTAGTGTGTTTTGCCAAAACAAAAACCAAACAAAAAGATAAAAATAAAATATCAACACAGCCATAGAGAGTCATATAGAATATAATATAAATAGTAAGACAGTGAAAAGAACTGACAATATGAGGTGATGAAAAAAGTCATTGCACAGATAATATCACAGCTAAGGGAATGAGTATTACAATAATACAGGAACACATGCATATTAATTAAAATATTGAGTCTGTGAAGCATAGATAAGTTTTTAATAATAAATGTCCATAAATGCTTATAAATTATAATTCATGAAGATAAATTTATTTCCTTTACATATGAAGAATGTACACTGGGCAATTCAAATATAATATTTCATATATATATATGAAAGAGTAGGTATATTCAAGATTATATTCACCTATAAGCTTTTATTTATTTCAGAAAAAAATTAATTGTATATTTAAAATATTTCATTCAAAGATATATTTATTTCAAAATCTACACATTGGGATGAAATATTCAATGCATTAATAGAGTAATTAATAAATCATTCATGTTATAAATAGCATATACTTTAAAAAGAAAGGTTTTTGCTTTTTTACATTTATATATTTTATAGGGTAATAGAATACTTTAAATAATCACTGATCCCACATAACATTTATGGAGTTTTTATGCAGATACATATAACCACGGTTGTCATAATAAACATACCACCATGATATGTGTCAATGAATTAGAAACTATGAATGTACTCAATGCTTATTTTTGTCTTATTATAATCCTTTTTGGCTTACTAAAGATTGAGGAGCTGGGGCTGTCTAAGATTAACAGCAAAATTATTATTGAAATTGGTTTCTAGAAAGCCAGCAATATGACTAAGCAGATAAAGACACATGTCATCCATCAGGTGATCTGAGGTTAATCCTTGGAAACCAATTGTAGAAGAGTAATAATTCTGAGAAAAATTGCATTCTGACCTACATTCACAGAATCATTGGAGTATTCATGTGAGTGTGTGCATGTGTGTATACAGACACACACACACACACACACACACACACAAATTCAAATTCTAAATATAATGGGATTTGTTTTGTTATGCTTTTATTCCATTATATTGTCTATTTATAATATTTGAAACTAAATTTCATTAATGTTACACATGTTAATTCTGTAGACACTGACAAAATTTTTGTAATATAAAAAGGAGTTATGATTTAAGTGTACAATTATCCATATTGAACCAAATTGAATTTGGCAAAGAAAAATACCATAATCTATAGCATAGAAAACTGATATAATGTAATCCTAAGTAATTACTAATTAGTTTCATTAAATCTGTTCCTAGATTTGAAAAAGATGTCACTTTTGACTATACTATTTTAATGATTTCAGAGCTCTCTCTCTTCTCTCTCTCTCTCTCTCTCTCTCTCTCTCTCTCTCTCTCTCTCTCTGTGTGTGTGTATGTGTGTGTTTTATCTGATAGGTGCAGTGGCCCACATATTAACATAAAGATCCCCTGGAGCTGTGCTTACAGACAGATGTCAGTAACCCATATGTACAGGGTATTGAACTTGGATCCTCTGGAAGAACAGTAACCTCTTTTAACTGCTGAGCTATCTAGCCATCCCTGACAATATATATTTTTAATTTACAAAGTATGAATTTTAATGTTATGGTAAGTTATATAAATAAATCACTTACTTAAATTTTACCATTAAAAAGTATGATAAATATGTTTTTGGGACAAAGAAAACACTTAATAGATTTGATACTGTACCTTAAATTAAAGAAAAAGATAAAGGATTAAGCAATCTTATTTGAACTTCATTTAGGGCACAGGCTTCTTATAGGTCATTTATTTACTATAGTATGAGAAGATTTATAGTTTTTAAAAAATAATTCCACGTGGAATTTATAAAGGTATTGTTGTATGGAAAGGAGTATAATACCAATAATCATAGGAATAAAAACAATATGTAATTATGTGATTCAGATTTATGTCATTTTAGAAAGTTTGATTTCCATGCTGTCATGGTATCTTGCTGAAATGCACAATGCAGTAAAACATATCAACACTAAGAGGTTCATTCTGTGGATGTTTGACTCAATGTATTCCATTTCAATCAGCCTTAGTAATGTTCAAGACAGACATAGATCTTCACAATTCTGAACAAAGACACATTTCATATTTTTGCTAAAACGATAAATATTATTCACAAGGCATAGACCTATTGTAAATAATCATTTTGATACTTGGTAGTTCAGAACCAATGTTTTACTAGGTCAAGTGGAGATACCATGGGACATTTTTTTAAGAGTCTTTGCTCCTGAACAGGTTTGCACCCTGATAAGAACAACAATACCAACCAACCAGAGCTCCCAGGACTAAACCACTACCCAAAGACTATACAAGGACTGACCCATGGCTCCAGCTGCATATGTAGCAGAGGATGGCCTTCTTGGGCACCAGTGGGAGAAGAAGCTCTTTGTCCTGCCAAGACTAGACCCCCCAGTGCAGGGCAATGTCAGGGCGGGGAGCTAGGAGTGGGGGGGTGATTGGGAAGGGGGAACACCCTTACAGAAGAAGATGGAGGGGGGATGGGATAGGAAACTTATGGACAGAAAACCAGGAAAGGGAATAACATTTGAAATGTAAATTTAAAAAATACCCAATTAAAAAAAAGAGTCCTTGCTCCATTTCAACCATCACAGGTGAATAACAGGAATATTGAGCATCTTAAATGCTGTGTGTTGATATCATATTAAGGGGAAAAAGTTATTTTTCTTAAATTAATTTAGACAAAGATAAGCCTGAATTCAAGTTCTCCACTTCTCTCTTTCTGTCTGCTTGTAGTCTGTGGGTTGTGGCCTCACTGTTATCTTTCTGTTGTATATATCTGTAATCTCCCCGTCATTAGCAATAGTTTTTGGGCTATATTTATTGAATATTACAGAAAACTTAGAAAACAGTTAGACCTCAACTACAAAATTTTATGCTTCCTTTTTCTCCCTACAAATCTCCCATATGTATCTCACAACTGAACAATCAGTTGGTTTGATCTTTCCTGGGCAAAATTGTCTAACAGTATTTTATGAAGATAGAAGTTACTTTACTGGCTCAAACTGACCAAAAGAGCAAAACCACAAACATGTTGTCAGCCTGCATCTGTTTGCTTCCAACATTTATGTGGCATGTGTTATCTATAATGAAAGTTGCTGTTGGCTGTTTTTAGTAAATTATTACCACAAATAAATACATCCACTTGTACACACACAAACACACACACACGCACACACACACACACGCACGTGCGCGCGCGCGCACACATACACACACACACACACACACACACACACACTCCACTATTGTTTGTTAGGGTGGAGGAGGGTAGACCATATTTTAATAGTAAGTCTAAATATTTAGCATAGGCTGTAAAACCTGATCATGGGCATTTTAGGGTATAGTAAAATTTGTTATATTGCTTTTTTTCCCCAGGAAAGTTAAATTTAAATAGAATGGATACACAGCAAGGGGACACATTGAATAGACAGTTTCAGGCATACTATTGACTTGATTGCAAGAGGTGGCAAAAGTTCAGTGTGTGAAGACAAGAGGCATTTTTATAAAAGTTATTCCCACAACTGAAGTAGAAAGCCAGGAAAGACTTTTGCAGGAAATGTTGCTGGATTTTCTACCTTAGAAATCTATTGGGACAAACAGGAATCTTTGCTATCAATTGAACAACAGTCATGAAGATGAAAAGGCCACGATTCACACAGTCATGAAGGAGGGAGAGCCAGTGTTCATACATGATGAGGCAGGAGAGCAATCATTCACTTCGAATGTAGCATTTCAAAGAGGCATAAACAATCAAACTTTTTCTGAACAGTTTATATGATATGTAACCTCCGAGAGGTATTTTCATTTGTTCTGTTCTCGTATGTCAGTACAACCTTCATGGGAACCAGGGTGGGTTTCCTTTCACTGGATTAATTTATCATTTGGTATAATAATACTCTCTTTTGTCTTTCATGTTTTTTAATTAAAACAAGTTATTTGACTGAATTTCAATAAGATAATACCATAAAAGTTTCCAAAACTAAAAAAGAATGATATATCTTTTAATAGTAATAAGCTCATTTCATCCAGTTAAAATACAATTACAGTACTGTATGCACCACTAAGAATCTTAAATTCAGAGACTTATAATTCTAAAGAGTAGTGAATGAATAATTTTAACTCATGATTAAAGAAACAGGTAAAAACTTTTATTTCTTTTTGAGGGAGTAGTGCTAGAGAATGAATCTGGGACCTATGCATATTAAGCAATTAATTTTTAGTTGCATCTTAAGTCTTTTCATAATTTCCTTTATTATTATAAAAAGACCATAGTAAGGTATAGAAGCACATACTTGCTGCAGTATAAATGATCTTTGCCTGACTATCACTAGGAAAGCCTAATATTGTTAAAGTGTTTTCCTTGTATTCAAAAGCTGCATGGAGGTTTTCTTTTTGTAGAGATATGGATGAATTGTCCTAACCAGGGAATGATCATCAGGAATATGTAGTCGTTGGCAAATTAAGCAAACAAATGAGAAAATAGATATTGTTCAAATCCCAACACTACATCTTTTCTCAGTGTGTGCTGTAAAAAAGAAGTTTAATGGAAGCATTAGCTACTTGGAAACCCAACTACTTCGAAATTATGAATGGTCTCTTCACTCTCACAATAGACAGCTTATGGTTGTGCCTTCCCCTTTCTGTCAGCTTTGGAAACATCAACACCCGGACCACTGAAGATCTCAGAAGTCAATTTAACATCAAATAAGTAATAATTTTTAAAATGCTGTGCTCTGTGACTAATTTTCATGTGCCTAACTTTCTCTCTGAGGGGAAAAAACTAGTTCAAAAATGTATGTGTCTATAATTTTTGATTTTTTTAAATTGAGATTATAAATTAGTTATAATACCTCTGCTTTCGCTTTACTCTCTCAAAATCCTCTCTTAATATCCTGTCCACGCTCCTTAAAATTAATGCTCTCTTCCCACTCTCCTTAAAATTAATGCCCTCCTTATAACTAATTTTTATTGCATTATGTATTGACATAAGTATGAATATATGTATAATTATATATAATTTATAGTAAGGTGTTTGATATGAATCAGTTATATCCAGGATTAGTGTATAAAGGTGGAGTTTAACAACATACAATGTATGTTCATTTTGAGAACTCATTCAACATTAATATTTACAATAACATGTAGAAGAAGGATTGGTTAGAAAAAATACTGCTCTTAGTCACTAGGATAAAACTAGGCTCAGTAATCAAAGAGAGAGATTCAGCCCTGTCTTTACTGCTGAGCATTCTTAAGGCTAGCTTGTGTGGAGAATGCATGTGACATCATGGGAGACACATGACTATAAGACAGCACCTGAGAAATGTGCTGAACATGTATGCAAAATCTGCAAGTGCATGTAGAGTTTATAGCACTTCAACACAACTGCAGATTTGCAGAGGTAATCCTGAACTGAGTGATGGTATTTTACTGTAACAATCTAAACATCTCCTCGTACATTTTCAAAAGGCAAAGTGCTTCTCAAGATAAACCCTGGAAGTCTTTACTCTGCTTTCTCAACATATCGTTATTTTGAAATGATGATCATCATTACACTAGCAAAGCATTTTCATTATCTTTTAATGGATCTACATTGCAGTATGTAAGTGCATGCTGCACGTGGCAGTGACCCTCATCTGAGGAAGCTCTGATATCATATCTGCATCTTACTAGGAAGAAGTATTTTTGATTTCTCATTAAAATTTTTCCGATTAGGTTTTTAATAAAAGTACATCTTAGAACTGTAAGCTAACTTCTGCATCTTGAAGAAAAGGAAAGGTCTCATTACATTTTACAAAAATATCTTCAAAGAAGTGGTCAATGTGTTTAGCATCAGATTATTTTTACTATTTGGATTTTTTAATTAATTAAACTATATTTACTTTACATTTTGATCACATGCTTCCTTCCTTTCCTCCCAGTTCCTCCCTTTCACCTCCCCTTCGACACATTTACCCCTCCTTCCCTTATTCTCCCATGGATATCAATTTGCTTTGGCATATAAAGTTGAAGTTAAGACTATGGGCATATTCTCCATTTAAGTCTAGACAAGGCAGTCCAGTTACAGGAAAGCAATTCAAAGGTAGGCAACTTAGTAAGAGATAGCCCGTGCTCTCAATTTAGTAGTCCTACATGAAGACCAAGCTGCACAACTGTTACATTTGTGCAAAGGGCCTACATCCATCCCATTCATGTTCCCTGGTTGAAAGTTCAGTCTCTATAAACACTAATGTGCCCACATTAGTTGAATATAGATTTTTTGACATCTCCTCAACCCGTCTGGGTCTTTATTCACCCCCTCTGCCTTCCAAGGGATTAATCAAACTCTGCTTAATGTTTAGCTATGAGTCTGTACATCTGTTTGTCTGCAAGTATAGCAAAATATCATTACAAGTGTGAGGGGTGTTCCCTTTCATGGCATGGATCTCAAGCTGGCCTAGTCATTGGTTGCCCCTTCCCTTAATTTCTGTTCCATATTTAATCCTTCATATCTTGTGTGCATGATGAATTGAGGGTCTAAGATTTTGTGACTTGGTTAGTGTCCAAAACTTTATATTGGAATTTTTGCCTGGTTATAGGACAAAGACAGTTCAGACTCCACATCTCCATTGGTAGGTGTCTTAGCCAAAATCACCCTGATAATCTGGGAGTTACTAATATCCTAGGTTTCTAATACTTCCTAAAAATACCTCCCTTTCCCCCAATTTCAGTTGTTTCTCCAGGATTCTCTCCCTCTATTCTTCCCACAACTGATGCCTCCTGTTCCTAGCTCCTCCCCCACTGTCTAATCTATTTCAGCTTCTCACAGAGATTGAACACCTATATCCATTTAGTATCTTTGGAATCTGTGGATAGTTATGTGTTGTCCTGTACTTTATGACTAATATCCACGTATAAAGGAGTACATAACATGTTTGTAATTCTTGGTCTCTGCTACATCACTCGGGATAAGTTTTTCTAGTTACATACACTTGCCTACAAATTTCATTGTGTCTTTTTTTAATGGCTGACTGACATTTTATTGTATAAATGTACCAAATTTTCTTTATCCATTCTTTGGTTGAGGGATATCAAGGTCGTTTCCAGGTTCTGGCTATTATGTATAACGCTGCTATGAACAAATTTGACTTAGTAACTTTGTATGGTAGGGTTTCTTTTGGGTATATGACAAGGGTCGTGAAGTATATTAAGTCCCAGATTTCTAAGAAACTATTAAATTGATTCAAATGTGATTGTAAAAGTTTGAGTGTTTCTCAATGGGGTAATGTTTCTATTGTTCCACATCCTCACCAACATGTGCTGCCACTTGAGCGTTTGATCTTAGAAATTCTGATGGGTGTATGAATGACTCTCAAAATCATCATAATTTGCATTCCCCTAATGACTAAGGATATTGTCTAAGTTTTGGCCATTAGAGCTTCTGTGAGGTGCTGAGAAGAATGTGTTTCTTTTCTGTTTGAGTTGAAGGTTCTGTAGATATCTGTTAGGTTCATTCGAGTCATAAAGCCCTTTAGTTCCATTGTTTATCTGTTTAGTTTTTCTCTTAATGTCCTGTGTATTAGTTACAATACCATTGTCCACTATTAATGTGTATAGTTCAATGCATAATTTAAGCCTTAGTAATTTTCTTCTTAAAATGGGCGCCCTGTCTATTATGGCAGAGATATTCAGATTTGGGACTTCTGCTCTAAGTCCTTTTGCATTTTAGAGTCTCTACTGATAAGTCAGATGTAATTCTGGTAGGTCTGACTTTGCATTTTACTTGATATATTTCCCTTGTATTTATAATTTTTTGTTCTGAACATTTAATATTTTGATTATTATTCAGGAAGATTTTTCTTTTGTTAGATCTATTTGATGATCTGTTGGGTTATTGTATATTTATAGGCATCTCTTTCTTTAGGTTAGTAAAATTTCTTTCTGTGATATTGTTAAAAATATTTTCAGAATCTTGGAATTCCTCCTCCCCCTCCTCCTCCTCCTCCTCCTCCTCCTCCTCTTCCTCCTCCTTCTCCTCCTCCTTCTCTTCTTCTTTTGTTCCCATTATTCTTAGGTTTAATCTTTCCATAGTGTTATAGTTTTGCCTGGATATTTTTTTGTCAGGAACTTAGATTTAACATTTTTGGGAAAATGGACCAATTTCTTCTCTTTTATCTTCTATGACTAATATTTCCTCAACAGTATAGTGTATTCTGTTGGAGATGCTTCTATAGTTTCTGTTTTCTTACCTAGGCCTTCCATCCCCAGAATTCTGTCACTTTGTGTTTTTTTCATTTGTTCTATCTTCATTTTTAAGGTCCTTAACAGTTGTATTCATCTCCCTGTCCTGTTTGATGACATTTCCTGTATTTTTAGGGGATTTATTAATTTCCTCTCTAAAGGCCCCTATTGTCTTCTTAAGATTGGAGATAAAGTCATTTCCTGTGCTTTAGCTGTGTAAAAAAATCCAGGCCATGCTGTAGTGCAATAGATGACCTCTGGTAGTACATTTCCTTGGCTGTTGCTGATTGTGTCCTTATGTTTGCTTTACCCATGTGTGTTTTATGGTTGTTATAGGTTTAAATGATGACTTCTGAGTTTATGCTTGTTTTTAATTTTCCCCTTGTTTCTCTTTCCTCTCTGTTTCTGTCTTGAATGGCCTGGGGTTTTTGTGACTAGTCAGGAGACTTCATGTCCAGTAGTCTGTCTCAGCTGGTTTTTTGTGACCTACCTAGCCTCTGTGGTTTTGTATCCTAATCTTGCTTCTGGGATCTCTAGTACCAGCACGGCCTACGATCCTGGTGACAGAGTTTCTTGGCCTCCCAGAAAGCAGGAGTAGCGAGCTCAAAAATGAAGTACAAAAGTATGGTGCAACTTAAGGCTGTTCAGTGTGCTTTACGAGGACACGGTGGGCAACAATTTGGAGCAGCGTTCTGCATGGTGTCCCTGATTTCTGTGGGACTCCAGGAAAGCATGCCGTGCTGTAGGACAGAAAATGGAGAGCAGGGTACAACTTTCTTCACTGCGGGATAATAAACTAATTTTGTCTGCCACAGGAAAAGAACGGAGCCAATCACTCTAAGGTTTTCATTATTATATCAAATGGTGACTTTGTTTTTGTTATTATTATTGTTTTGTTTTGATTTGCTTTTATATTTCTCAGCATGAAAGATGATTTTTGAGTCTCTTTCATGTTGGGAAAGTGTTATGAGTTATTGGACCGAACTCAAATCCAGAGGCAGGTGTCTTTAGTATATTAATTTGTGTGCCAGTTTAGAAAATAAAAATATGATTAATGTCTCATAATTTCTTCATGGTGCTTATTGGTAATTATAACAAAAGAAATACCAGCATTCTTATTTTTTAATAAGAAAAATGGAGAGGGGGAGAAGAGAGAATTATGGTGAATAAAGAGAAATTGAGAGAAAAAATGATATTATTAAATCCTCTTGAAAATCATACTGAAGAAATTTACTCGTTTATTATTTATTTAATGTGAATGTTTACATCGGTCTTTATATATTTTTGTGCTCTAGGATGCCCACTTGAGTCTTTATTATAGAAAACTAAGTTATCTAACTACTGAGCCCTTCTCTCAGCCTTCAGATTATGGCTTTGTCACACTTAATACTGGGCAATTATTGCTTTTTTAAAACATAAGTAATAAAAGAGAAACAATCACCATGGCAGATGACTCCATTGTCCCTGAGAAAGATACCTGAAGACAGCAAAAGACTGAGGCACCATGATGAGAGGTTTTAGAGATGAGGAATGGCTATGCAAGTGATATTATAAAGTCAATAGAAAAAAAACCATGAGTGCTGTGGAGGCAGTGAAAAGCCATTTGGGTAAACAGCATGTGTGGTTGAAATCAGAATGTGTTAGCACTACATTTGGATCCTGAGATGGACAGCGTATTAGTGGGCTCCAGAGGTGAGGCTGTCATAAATACCACCTCACTGGAGACTGATGTAACTAGATCCTGTACTCATAGTAGTGAGCAACTACGAACCCCAATGCATTTGTGCATTTGTATGTAGCAGTATCTGTGAGTGAAAAAATTCAGGGCAGCTATCTGGCATATGCTTGTAATCTCAGTTTTGGGAGGCAAATGCTAGAAGATCAAGGGAGAAGGCCACACTGAGCTACTGAGTGAGACATTATGTGTACCACCATCCTCTCTATCTCTCTCCCTTTCTCTTCTCTCTCTCTCTCATATATATATATATATATATATAAATCATACATATATATCATATGAATATATTATATATTTCATACAAATCATATAAATATAATATTCTTGGAGAAGACTCATAATGAACTTTTTGAATTGATGGGAATCGGGAAGTTCTGAAGTAAATGGGGTTTCTTCCACTGAAGATCATAGTTTCTAGCTTACTTTTAACTAGAAGTCTTCCTCGGGTTCTTTGGATATGGCAATGCCCTGTACATGGAAGATTTTCTGAGACACGGTAACTAAAAGTAAGATTCTTTTTGGATGACAGATGTTGAATATTATTAATTTCTGTTACATTAGTTATCATTAGCGATATTTTTTGCTAAGTATAGGGCTATAATATTTCCTATAATTATGTAGACAGCTGGAAGGCCTGAGATGAGAATAATGAAAGTTAATGAATACCAGAGATAGAAATCAGGGAGGAATAACTTAGCATCTTCACACAAGTAGCTTTGATGTGATGACTAGTAATGTAAGGAAATTGATGGATCTTTGAGATAATTAAAAAGTATTATCAACTTGGATTTGATTATATATATATATATATATATATATATATATATATATATATGAAGGTTAAACAATGATTTACAGAATATTCAATGCGCACATGTTAAAAATCCATTAGTGTTTCTGTTTTGGGATCAGTAGTTATTAAGCCCTTTGTAGGGATTTAGGTACACTCTAGTGTTCATGTGTTACTACAGCCTATAGTGAGTGTCTCCTATTATTTATGTCAGCATATAAAATGTGATACTTCCTCTTGTGTTCTGATATTTGAGCTGTGAGATAATCAAGTCCATGACTTCTCTCCTGACCTGCAAGTGTTCTATGGTGGATGTGGAAAAATCACTAATATCCATAAAACAGCAGGATACGATAAACTAGAAGGATGCTGTTGGGAGTGAGGTTGAGGTGGGTGGGGGAGTCCTCTACAGAGGCAAAGGAGAGGAAGGGGGTGAAGAACTCTGGAAGGAGGACTGGGAAAGCAGGCAACGTTTGGAATGTAAATAAATAAAATAACAATAAAAATAATAAAATAATAACCATATTTGTGTTAGTATTCAGATTATTTAGTGCTGATAAAATGACAATTTTAACATAGTTTAATGAAATAATATATGTAAGCAAAGCAAATGGAAAAAAAGTAACAGAAACAAGTATAAATAAAATCTAAATCCCCAGACTTCATTAGTAAAATGGCATAACAGAATTTAAGATAACTGTCCTCTATTGAACTAAACACAGTGTGTTTTTTTAAAATCATTTTGTCAATAACCTCTGTGATTATCCAAATAACTCCAAAACTATGTCAAAGTTCATACTGAAATCATGAGTTCACTAACTCTATAAATCTCTCTTCAGAGATATGCTCATGTGTCTTTCTTTTATTTTATTTTTGTTTTTGTTCTTTTTCTTTTTTAGCATTTAATTCTTTTTTTTATATGTTTTTCATCTTTATTAACTTGGGTATTTCTTATTTAGATTTCGATTGGTATTCCCTTTCCAGGTTTCCGGGTCAACATCCCGCTAACCCCTCCCCCTCCCCTTCTATATGGGTATTCCCCTCCACATCCTCCCCCCGTTACTGCCCTCCCCCCAACAATTCCATTCACTGGGGGTTCAGTCTTGGCAGGATCAAGGGCTTCCCCTTCCACTTGTGCTCTTACTAGGCTATTCATTGCTACCTATGAGGTTGGAGCCCAGGGTCAGTCCATGTATAGTCTTTGGGTAGTGGCTTAGAACTGGAAGCTCTGGTTGGTTGGTATTGTTGTTCATATGGGGTCTCAAGCCCCTTCAAGCTCTTTCAGTCCTTTCTAAGATTCCTTCAACGGGGTTCCCGTTCTCAGTTCAGTGGTTTAATGATGGCATTCACCTATGTATTTGCTGTATTCTGGGTGTGTCTCTCAGGAGACATCTACATCCGGTTCCTGTTGGCCTGCACTTCTTTGCTTCATCCATCTTATCTAGTTTGGTGGCTGTATACGTATGGGCCACATGTGGGGCAGGGTATGAATGGGTGTTCCTTCTGCCTCTAAACTTTGTCTCCTTATTCCCTCCCAAGTGTGTTCTTGTTCCCCTTTTAAAGAAGGAGTGAAGCATTCGCATTTTGGTCATCCTTCTTGAGTGTCATGTGTTCTGTGCATCTAGGGTAATTCGAGCATTTGGGCTAATATCCACTTATCAATGAGTGCATACCATGTGTGCTTTTCTGTGATTGGGTTACCTCACTCAGGATGATATTCTCCAGTTCCCTCCATTTGCCTATGAATTTCATAAAGTCATTGCCGTTTGTGGTGGCACCCGCTGGTATGATTTGCTGAAGGAGGCAGAGGCAGGAGGATCACGAGTTCGAGGCCAGCCTGGGCTACACATTTATCTCTTTTTTAAATTCTATCATTTTACTTCAATGAGGAATAAAGATGACATATTTCGACGTGAATATGGTTCAGTGTCCAATGCATTTAATTTTGCTTAGCTGATAAGGAATACTTATCTTTCTCAATGTTTCTATCATTTTTGTCTGTCACTGAACTTGGTTTATTTGCCACTTATCTTAAAGAAAAATGCATTTCACATTGAGAAAATCAATGTGTAATAAAATGAACAATTAAAGTTGCACAGACTGTAAGATTCCTTTGTCATTTGTTTTAGTAGTCTTTCATTGACTTTAACAATTTAAACAAAAGGCCCTTTGAATTACATGTTTCTGATGATTATTTCATTTATATATTAAATTTAGAATGTATGTGTTTGTGTGTGTGTGGTATGTCTGTCAGAAAGATAGAAAGATAGAGATACAGATACAGAGAAAGAGAAACAATAATGCCCAAGACATTTTTCATGAGGTCATTGTTTTTAATATCTGATAGTACTGCATTGTGCAAATATTCCTCGTTTTCTGTGTCTATTTCTCTGTTTCCAGGTTCTGGCTATTATAAAAAAGGCTGCTATGAACATAGTGGAGCATGTGTCCTTGTTATATGTTGGAGCATCTTTTGGGTATATGCCTAGGAGTGGTATAGCTGCGTCCTTAGGTAGGACTAGGTCCAAGATTCTAAGGAACCTACAGACTGATTTCCAGAGTGATTTTACCAGTTGGCAATCCCACCAACAATGCAGGAGTGTTCTTCTTTCTCCATGTCCTTGCCAGCATCTGCTGTCCCGAGTGGGAATCTCAGGGTTGTTTTGATTTTCATTTCCCTGATGACTAAGGATGTTGAACATTTCTTTAAGAGCTTCTCAGCCAGGCTGGAGAGATGGCTCAGTGGTTAAGAGCACCCGACTGCTCTTCCAGAGGTCCTGAGTTCAATTCCTAGCAACTACATGGTGGCTCACAACCATCTGTAATGAGATCTGATGCCCTCTTCTGGTGTCTGAAGACAGCTACAGTGTACTCACATAAAATAAATAAATAAATAAAAAAAAAAAGAACTTCTCAGCCATTCGAGATTCCTCAGTTGAGAATTCTCTGCTTAGATATCTACCCATTTTTAAATGGGGTTGTTTGGTTCTCTGACGTCTAACTTCTTGAGTTCTTTGTATATTTTGGATGTTAGCCCTTTACTGGATATAGGGCTGGAAAAGATCTTTTCCCAATCTGTTGGTTGCTGATTTGTCCCATTGACAGTGTGCTTTGTCTTACAAAAAGTTCTCAGTTTTATCAGATTCCACTTGTCTATTTTTTATCATAGCTCATAAGCCATTGCTGTTCTGTTCAGGAAAATTTCCCCTGTGCTAATTGTTATCGTAATTTTTGTCATGTTTACCCAGCAAGAAAGATTGTAACCAAATGCATCATTTGACTAGCTTCTCTCTTTCCCTTTAATTTTCTGACATTATAATGTTAAGCTCATCTTGATAATGTCTATACATTTCATTATTTCCTAATCAAAACTTTGAAGTAGTTTTATAGAATATTTTTATTTTTCTGTATACTTTTCCTCTTCATCTATTAACTTTCTTCATTTCCAAATCAAAATATAATCATATTATTTTTTGCTTTTTCCTTTCCTTTCATTGACCCTTTTGTATCCTTCCACGATATTATATATTAATAGATAATTTCAACTTTCTCATATCCTTTTCTGTTGCATGTATGTATAGACTTAAAGGACTGACTATGTGTGATTGGATAACAATTAGGTGCTCCTCCTTGGGGATTCTCGGGTTTTTTTATTCTGTAATTGCATGTAGTTTTTTGTTTATCTAGCAGCAGGCATCCGAGTCATCTGGATCTTGCAATACTTTGTCTTCCTAGTCCATGAACTTTCTCAAACCCTGTATGTATGGATTCATTGTAGAAGAACAATAGGCGACTTGGAACTCCACAAGTCACTGATTCCCATATTTAGATAAGTCATAATCACTTTAAAAACTTCCATCTACTGCCAAAAATGGTTTTGTGGTGAACAATGAGAGTTAAACTTATCTATGGGTATAAGAACAGTATTTAAAATACAGTTAGACATATTATTGGTTTAGGAAGATTCAAACAGTTCTCTAGAGTTTGCAACCTCTCTAGACATGGGTATTTGACTATGTTAACACTATTAATTAGTATTTTTTCTATCGAATAGTCCTTAAATACAATTAGACAGCTGCTTGTTACTCAGATAATAAAAGAACTAGTATTTCATTGTATTATGTTTTGTTGCTTAGTATAACCGTAATGCCTTGCCTTGGTGGTCATTATTGTAGTTTACAAATTTTACACCTAGGTAGGACAATTGACTGCCTCATTTCCTTCGCAGCTTGCATATCATCTCTGAGAGCTAGTTTTTAAGGAAGTCTCTAGGTCAGTTACAAGTCAGTTCTTCCAAGTCCTTTGTCTGAAGTGGGTGGTATGTTCTGTAACAGTGTGCTACTTCATGTTCTGAGAGGCAACTACGAGCAGTGGAAATGGCTTTTATTATTTTGGTAGTGTCTTAAACTCCTAAGGAAATTTCTTATATTTGGTATTGGAATTTTTGTTCAGTAATCTAAGGCTCTCTGGTGAAGCATTATATTCTATGTCATAACATCATTTAAACTCTATATAATACACATGCATGTATACCAATGTACATCTACACATATATACCACATCTTTCATCTCTTTGTATATATATTACATATAATATGTTGTGAATCTATTGTGTATAATATATAAATTTTCTTTGTATAAAGATTGTGACATATGAGTGGGGTGCCTTTCTGACATGCTGGTCTCTGTTTCTAGTTGTCCTTTCTCTGTCTGTGCCATATAAACACTGCCTCTGTGTCGTTTCTTATGCAGAACTGTCTTCAAACCACCAACACATTACTCTTATTCTTTTAGTTCCACTTCAATGAGTTCATTTAAATCAATGACTTTTGCAATGAGCTATCTGTAAATACAGCTACATTCTGAAGTACACAGAGTGTACCTCAACATATGAGTTACCTAGCGTTCATCCAATCAGTGTCAGTTCATCAGTGTCATTTGAGGAAATGCTGTAAATGTCGTGAAAACTCTGTAAAAGTATTCAGAATATTTTGTATAATATTTCTGATAGTTACATTAATAAAGGATAGAATGAACAACTTGTTCTCAGCCAGATCAGGATAAATGGACTTAATTGTAGAGCTGTAAGATGAATATCAGAGTGATTAAAAGTTTAAGTTTCCAAACCCTCTTCTTATACAGTGGCAGAAACTTCAACATGAATCAGAACAACTGTACCATTTTCTTATTATAGTTTTATGTTTTAATCCTGAAGAGCATATTACAGACTGATTATCTCCATGGAATGAGATACACACACACACACACACACACACACACACACACACACACACACACGCACACACACACACACACACACACACACACACACAATTCATATAAATTTATGCATTTCAACATATGCACAGTGTATTTTGATTTTAGGTCTCAGCTTTGCATTTCATCCATTTTCATCTGGCTACAAATGTCTTTAGTCCAATATTAAGGATGTGGGTACTTTAGGAATAATAATAGATAATCCAAAATATAAGTAAGCAATGAAAAAAGAATAGTATTTACTAGGCATCAACAATAAATTTTCTGATTAACCATTCTCACACATTAAATGCCTTAATCCAAGGACAGAAAGAAAGGCTAAATGACAACTGTGTTTAGCATTCACAGTCTGTGTGTAACCAGTTGGTTGTTATCATGAACTGACATATGTGAGTACTCACCATGAAGAAATTATACTTTTATGCTTTTTACAAGTATACTTTTCTTAAGCATTGTACAATGTATATATGTGTTGAAATATCACATGGTCCTCTCAGCTATACATATAATGCATGTATCCATGTATTGTTGAAAGTAATTTCATTAATAATAATTTAACAAATGCTCTTTTCAAAAAAGATTAGCATGATAATAAAAACTGATTGCCTTGCATCTTTGGTCCTCAATCTAAGCATCACATCTTGTAGTAAGAAAAATTCCATCCTGTCTTTCTGTGAAACCCATACCATATGTGATTTGCTATAACTGAATACTTAATAGGAATAAAAAAAACTTACATAAAAGGTAAAATAAGGAAGACAAATTGTTAACAGTTATTCTTTCTGACTAATAGGGGTAAAAACCCATTCTGCATACTATCCAATTCAGAAAAATTGGAAACTCTGAAATTCTCTTGAGCTTACCCACAAATGAGATTTGAGATATTGTCACTCCTATAATCATATGAGAGGCTAAGCTTTTTCTAGTTCTCCTTATTTGGGGTTCGTTGAAGAGTATGTAGCAGGGGGCACATGCAAATGATTCTGAAACCTTATCTTCCAGGAAACAGGGCTGTTGCATGGCAATTAGATTCAAAGATCAAGGAAGTAGGCCCACCAAAGAGAGACAGGATGTGTAAAGCAAACATAATAACTATTATAATTCATATCCCAATGAATCATGTGCTATCGAAAAAGTTATTCAAATAATATGTTTGTTGTTAGGTGTTATTTTTTATTGGATAATTTATGTATTTACACTTCAAATGTTATCCCCTTCCTCCATCTCCAATACCTCCTCCTGCCCCCCTGGCTTCTATGAAGATGCTCAGCTGTTAAAGTCTAGGCTCACAACCAAAAATCTAAGTTTTTAGGAGTTTTAATGCTTTAGGGAAATTGTGCTTTTTTTGTACCCAATGAAATGCTTCTCTTTTAATTAAGGAAGCATTATCTTGCTCTAGAATCCAACAAAGCAGTGGTATAATGAAACAATTAAAGTGGGTCTTATTCATTAGCAAAAACTTTATTATACTGTGTAGACGCCAAGGGAAGTAATTATATGAAGTTGTGATGGCATGTGTTATAAATTTAGGAGATAATTAATTCAAAATATAACTGTTATAAATAGATGCAGAAAAATCCCACCTTCCACAAATGTCCATCATTATCATACTATGTTGTGTGAGACATGAAACATTGTTAATATTTACAAAGTAAAAATGAAGCTGGCATTACAAATTATATACTTTCTGTCTTTCAGGAGAGAACAATAAATTGAGCCATATTATCTCCTGACTTTCTACAAGGACAGAAAAGTAATAGTGAAAAGTACTCATTTAAAACGGTTTCCCTTGATTCTATTAAATCTCTCGTTTACATAGATTGAGAGATTTTTCTAAGGTAAATAATAGAGAACTACTCTTTGAAATTTAATGAAAAACTTTGTATAGTGCTTTGATTTAAAAAGAAAGCCACATGAGAGGTTATCCACCTGTAAATGTAAACCACGGTAAAAAGCTGCTGAAACGCTCACTGGAGTACAGCAGAGAATGTGAGAAATTGATTGATAATTTAATAAAATTTAATAAAATATCTGTGAGTTGACTTGTGCAAATAACATTCTTCTGTTAGAATAAAATCTGACTTGATATTGTGAGTTGAAATTTCCATCTTTATTAAAGAACTGCCAATTCAGAACATAGTCTATGAATAGTCTTCATGGTGTGATGACAGCACCTCTATTTTATTTTTATTAATAGACATTAACTATGCAGGTTACATTAGAATTCAGTGCAGCCACAAACTGCTATTATATACATAATTAGCAATTAGTTCTCATAGAGTTTCGAGAAAACTAAAGGAATGTGCCAATGATGAACTCCCCATTTTCCTTTCTGAAATCCTTTTTCCTAGTAACAGATATCCATTCATAATTCAGAGTTCATGACTATAATTTAATTCATGAGTACTAAATGCACTCCTTCTCACATGATCATCTAAAAGTAATACCAAGCATTTTGATAGACCATGAATCAAATCATTTCTCTGTGTATTTTATAGCTATACATACTTGAAGCAGTAAAGAAAGTATTTCTTTGGGTTTGTAAACGCATGTCCATAGCATGTTTATTTTTACTGTATCATGCACAATTAAGGCGATTGATTGGCATTACATACCCGAAAGCAACAATAGTTGGGAGTGTTTTGTCAAAACATAGACACAATTTCTCTTGAACATTCATTTTCTCACAAAAGGTCAGGTTAACTAGAAGTTGAAGCCAACAGCAAGAATATTGATTTTCTTGACTTTTAAGGTTATTCACGTATATGTTGATTTGGTTCAAACTGAAAATATTTTAGGAGTATTTACAGAATCTGCAGAGGAGACTAGATTACATCTTGCATTTCAGTTGCATGATTAATAAGCTTTAGGCTGAACAGAGTTACTTAGAATGATATTCGTTGATTTAATTTATAACTTTTATAGTTTTGATTTTTATAAATTTTATTTTTCTTGGATATTTTATGTATCTACATTTCAAATGTTACACCCTTCCCCCCCTCTCCAATACCCCCTCTACCTTCCCTCTGCTTCTATAAGTATGCTCCCACTCCCACCCACCCACTCCCACCTCAATGCCCTGGCATTCCCCTACACTTGGGAAATGAGCCTTCACAGGACCAAGGACTTTTCCTCCTATTGATGCTGGACAATGTAATTCTCTGCTACATATGCGACTGCAATCATGGGTCCCTCCATGTATACTCATTGTTTGGTGGATTAATCCCTGGGAGCTCTGGAGGTGTCTGGTTGGTTGATACTGTTGTTTTTCCTATGGTGTTGTAAACCTCTCAACTTATTTTTCTAGCAAGTATATGCAATATAGAAAACATTCTAAATAATGTATCTTGTGACTGAGCTTACATAAATATTCTGGTAGAAATAAAACATTTTTTATCTTTTATTAATCATTTCATTTGTTTATATCTTAAATGATACGTCACTTCCCAGTTAAACCTCCACACACCCCCTCCCACATCCATACTCTCCTTAGTCCCCATTGCCACTATAAGAGTGCTCCCCTACTTATGTACCATCTCCTGCCCTACTGCTCCAACATATCCCTACATTGGGATACCAAATCTGCACAGGATCGAGGACCTCCCCTCTCACTGATATCAGACAAGACCATCCTCTGCTGTATATGTATCTGGAGCCATGGATCTTTCCCTTCACACTCCTTGGTTGATGGTCCAGTCCCTGGAAATCATGATTTTTTTTTTTCGGAGCTGGGGACTGAACCCAGGGCCTTGCATTTGCTAGGCAAGTGCTCTACCACTGAGCTAAATCCCCAACCCGAAATGCATGATTTTTAATTGGAAGAAAAAAGAAAAAACACTAAACAATGAATTATTTTTAAATAATATTTTTATTCTTCTCTCATGCAATACAATTAGAGTCCATTTTTCTCTTCATCCTTTCTTCTAATTCTCTTCCTTCTACCTCCTCTCTACCCCAGATTCACTCCTCTTCTGTTTTTCTACAGGAGGAAACCAGTCTTCTCAGGGATATCAGCAAAACACAGCAAAACAAAATGAAATAAGGCTAGATACATACCTTTATATCAAGACTAGATAAGGCAACCAAATAGGAGGAAAAATGTCCCAGGGGAAGGCAATAGAGTCAGAGACCATCCCCATTTCCACTTTACAAACCCCATAAGGGCACCAAACTGAACAGACATAGCAAATATGCAAAGGACCTAGTATAGACCCATGCAGTCTCTGTAATTGCCACTTCCTTCTCTATAGCTTTGTAGTAGAGCGTGTAATATGGGATTGTGTTGCATCTAGGTGCTGTTTCATTGTACAGTTTTTTTTCACATAAAGTTGGGTATAGTCCTTTTAACATCTATAAAAAATTCTATTGAAACTTTGATGGGGATTGCATTGAATCTGTAGATTCTTCTTGACAACATGTTCTTTTTGATTATGTTATTCTATAAAATCATGAGGATGGAGGTTCTATACATCTTCTGATATCTTCCTCATGTTTTTCTTCAGAGTTGATCTTTTTGTCATACAAGTCTTTTGCTTGCTTGGTTAGAGTTGCCCCAACATATTTCATATAATCTGTGGCTATTATAAAAGGTGTTGATTCCCTGATTAATTTCGTATGACTTTTGCCTTTTATATATAGGAAGGCTACTTAATTTTTAATTAATCTATCTAGCTACTTCACTGGAGGTGTTTATCAGCTGTAGAGGTTGCTTGCTAAAATTTTGGGGATTAATTATATACATTATCATGTCATCTAAAAATTGTGATTTTTTTTGTTTCAAATTTATTCTTCTTGATCTTCTTCCATTATCCCTTTGCTCTAGATAGAAGTTCAAGTAAGATAATAAATAGAGAGTAGACAGACTTCCTTGTTCCTGATTTTAGTGGAATTGTGTTTAATCTTCTTCCATTCCATTTGATGTTTGAGGCTGGTACATGGTGATAAGTGGGGAAAGGGGGCAGGGGAGTTGGGGGTGCAGGGAATTTGGAGATGGGGCATGGGAGTTGGAGATATTGTTAAGGGCACCAAGTAAGTAGAGGAGGTCTGTAGCCTGGTGGCCTGCCTAGAGTTCTGCTGGCTGGTGTGGCCTCTTGTAGACCAGGGAATCTCCACAGGAGTTGCGGTATAGGATATAGTAATTAGGAGGGGAGGCAAATTGAGAAACAGGAATATCAGATGGGGTTCACCAAGACAGTGGAAGAGGTCCACGTACAGGCAGCCTACCTCGTGTTCGACTTTTGTTGATTCTTGGGGGTTTTCATATTGTTCTCATTTCATTAATGTCTTAGTTTTCTATTTTATTGCCATGACAAAGCACCACGACCAAAATCTAAACTGTGCAGAAAGAGATTATTTGGCTTACACTTCCAGATCATAGCCCATCATTGGAAGAAGTCAGGACAGGACCTCCTCAAGAAGAGCTGGAGTCTGGAAGCAGAAGCTAATGCTGAGGGCATGGGGCATTGGCAGGGAAGCAGGCCCATAAGCGCTATTTACTGGTCTGCTTCTCATGACTTGCAATGTCTGTTTCTTGTAGAACCCAGAACTACAAGCCCAAGTATGATACCATGCACCATGGGCTGGACCATTCCCCATTTATCATTAATTGAGAAAATACCTTAAAACTTGATCTCAGCCGTGGGCAGCACCCCGCGAGCGAACTTGAGCCTCAGGACCACAGGTAAGACCAACTTTTCTGCTGCAAGAAAGCGGCCTGGTGATCTCGGGACACATGGAGGCAGAATTCCTCTAGGACCGGGCACGTCCTGTGTTTACCGGAAGTCCCACACCCGCGGATCCGGCCTGCAGCAGCTCTCTGCTCCCAGAACCCGTGGGAGAGAGACCTCACCGCCTGGTCAGGTGGGCACTCCTGAGGCTGCAGAGCGGAAGAGACCACCAACACTGCCCACCCCTGCCCACATCCCTGGCCCAAGAGGAAACTGTATAAGGCCTCTGGGCTCCCGTGGGAGAGGGCCCAGGAGCGGCAGGACCCCTGCCTGAGACACCGCCGGAACCTGAAGGAAACAGACCGGATAAACAGTTCTCTGCACCCAAATCCCGTGGGAGGGAGAGCTAAACCTTCAGAGAGGCAGACAAGCCTGGGAAACCAGAAGAGACTGCTCTCTGCACACACATCTCGGACGCCAGAGGAAAACACCGGAGGCCATCTGGAACCCTGGTGCACTGAAGCTCAGGGAAGGGGCAGCGCAGATCTTCCTGGTTGCTGACACCGCAGAGAACCCGTGGGCAGCACCCCGCAAGCGAACTTGAGCCTCGGGACCACAGGTAAGACCAACTTTTCTGCTGCAAGTGACCTGCCTGGTGAACTCAAGACACAGGCCCACAGGAACAGCTGAAGACCTGTAGAGGGGAAAAACTACACGCACGAAAGCAGAACACTCTGTCCCCATAACTGGCTGAAAGAAAACAGGAAAACAGGTCTACAGCACTCCTGACACACAGGCTTATAGGACAGTCTAGCCACTGTCAGAAATAGCAGAACAAAGTAACACTAGAGATAATCTGATGGCGAGAGGCAAGCGCAGGAACCCAAGCAACAGAAACCAAGACTACCTGGCACCATCGGAGCCCAATTCTCCCACCAAAACAAACATGGAATATCCAAACACACCAGAAAAGCAAGATCTAGTTTCAAAATCATATTTGATCATGATGCTGGAGGACTTCAAGAAAGACGTGAAGAACTCCCTTAGAGAAACACAGGAAAACATTAATAAACAAGTAGAAGCCTACAGAGAGGAATCGCAAAAATGCCTGAAAGAATTCCAGGAAAACACAATCAAACAGTTGAAGGAATTAAAAATGGAAATAGAAGCAATCAAGAAAGAACACATGGAAATAACCCTGGATATAGAAAACCAAAAGAAGAGACAAGGAGCTGTAGATACAAGCTTCACCAACAGAATACAAGAGATGGAAGAGAGAATCTCAGGAGCAGAAGATTCCATAGAAATCATTGACTCAACTGTCAAAGATAATGTAAAGCGGAAAAGCTACTGGTCCAAAACATACAGGAAATCCAGGACTCAATGAGAAGATCAAACCTAAGGATAATAGGTATAGAAGAGAGTGAAGACTCCCAGCTCAAAGGACCAGTAAATATCTTCAACAAATCATGGAAGAAAACTTCCCTAACCTAAAAAAAGAGATACCCATAGGCATACAAGAAGCCTACAGAACTCCAAATAGATTGGACCAGAAAAGAAACACCTCCCATCACATAATAGTCAAAACACCAAACGCACAAAATAAAGAAAGAATATTAAAAGCAGTAAGGGAAAAAGGTCAAGTAACATATAAAGGCAGACCTATCAGAATCACACCAGACTTTTTGCCGGAAACTATGAAGGCCAGAAGATCCTGTACTGATGTCATACAGACCCTAAGAGAACACAAATGCCAGCCCAGGCTACTGTATCCTGCAAAACTCTCAATTAACATAGATGGAGAAACCAAGATATTCCATGACAAAACCAAATTTATACAATATCTTTCTACAAATCCAGCACTACAAAGGATAATAAATGGTAAAGCCCAACAGAAGGAGGCAAGCTATACCCTAGAAGAAGCAAGAAACTAATCGCCTTGGCAACAAAACAAAGAGAAGAAAAGCACACAAACATAACCTCACATCCAAATATGAATATAACAGGAAGCAATAATCACTATTCCTTAATATCTCTCAACATCAATGGCCTCAACTCCCCAATAAAAAGACATAGATTAACAAACTGGATACAAACGAGGACCCTGCATTCTGCTGCCTACAGGAAACACACCTCAGAGACAAAGACAGACACTTCCTCAGAGTGAAAGGCTGGGAAACAACTTTCCAAGCAAATGGTCGGAAGAAGCAAGCTGGAGTAGCCATTCTAATATCAAATAAAATCAATTTTCAACTAAAAGTCATCAAAAAAGATAAGGAAGGACACTTTATATTCATCAAAGGAAAAATCCACCAAGATGAACTCTCAATCCTAAATATCTATGCCCCAAATACAAGCGCACCTACATACGTAAAAGAAACCTTACTAAAGCTCAAAACACACATTGCACCTCACACAATAATAGTAGGAGATTTCAACACCCCACTCTCATCAATGGACAGATCATGGAAACAGAAATTAAACAGAGACGTAGACAGACTAAGAGAAGTCATGAGCCAAATGGACTTAACGGATATTTATAGAACGTTCTACCCTAAAGCAAAAGGATATACCTTCTTCTCAGCTCCTCATGGTACTTTCTCCAAAATTGACCATATAATTGGTCAAAAAACGGGCCTCAACAGGTACAGAAAGATAGAAATAATCCCATGTGTGCTATCAGACCACCACGGCCTAAAGCTGGTCTTCAATAACAATAAGGGAAGAATGCTCACATATACGTGGAAATTGAACAATGCTCTACTCAATGATAACCTGGTCAAGGAAGAAATAAAGAAAGAAATTAAAAAACTTTTTAGAATTTAATGAAAATGAAGGTACAACATACCCAAACTTATGGGACACAATGAAAGCTGTGCTAAGAGGAAAACTCATAGCGCTGAGTGCCTGCAGAAAGAAACAGGAAAGAGCATATGTCAGCAGCTTGACAGCACACCTAAAAGCTCTAGAACAAAAAGAAGCAAATACACCCAGGAGGAGTAGAAGGCAGGAAATAATCAAACTCAGAGCTGAAATCAACCAAGTAGAAACAAAAAGGACCATAGGAAGAATCAACAGAACCAAAAGTTGGTTCTTTGAGAAAATCAACAAGATAGATAAACCCCTAGCCAGATTAACGAGAGGACACAGAGAGTGTGTCCAAATTAACAAAATCAGAAATGAAAAGGGAGACATAACTACAGATTCAGAGGAAATTCAAAAATCATCAGATCTTACTATAAAAGCCTATATTCAACAAAACTTGAAAATCTACAGAAATGGACAATTTCCTAGACAGATACCAGGTACCGGGTTAAATCAGGAACAGATAAACCAGTTAAACAACCCCATAACTCCTAAGGAAATAGAAGCAGTCATTAAAGGTCTCCAACCAAAAAGAGCCCAGGGTCCAGACGGGTTTAGTGCAGAACTCTATCAGACCTTCATAGAAGACCTCATACCAATATTATCCAAACTATTCCACAAAATTGAAACAGATGGACACTACCGAATTCCTTCTATGAAGCCACAATTACTCTTATACCTAAACCACACAAAGACCGAACAAAGAAAGAGAACTTCAGACCAATTTCCCTTATGAACATCGACGCAAAAATACTCAACAAAATTCTGGCAAACCGAATCCAAGAGCACATCAAAACAATCATCCACCATGATCAAGTAGGCTTCATCCCAGGCATGCAGGGATGGTTTAATATACGGAAAACCATCAACGTGACCCATTATATAAACAAACTGAAAGAACAAAACCACATGATCATTTCATTAGATGCTGAGAAAGCATTTGACAAAATTCAACACCCCTTCATGATAAAAGTCCTGGAAAGAATAGCAATTCAAGGCCCATACCTAAACATAGTAAAAGCCATATACAGCAAACCAGTTGCTAACATTAAACTAAATAGAGAGAAACTTGAAGCAATCCCACTAAAATCAGGGACTAGACAAGGCTGCCCACTCTCTCCCTACTAATTCAATATAGTTCTTGAAGTTCTAGCCAGAGCAATCAGACAACAAAGGAGGTCAAGGGGATACAGATCGGAAAAGAAGAAGTCAAAATATCACTATTTGCAGATGATATGTTAGTATATTTAAGTGATCCCAAAAGTTCCACCAGAGAACTACCAAAGCTGATAAACAACTTCAGCAAAGTGGCTGGGTATAAAATTAACTCAAATAAATCAGTAGCCTTCCTCTACACAAAAGAGAAACAAGCCGAGAAAGAAATTAGGGAAACGACACCCTTCATAATAGACCCAAATAATATAAAGTACCTCGGTGTGACTTTAACCAAGCAAGTAAAAGATCTGTACAATAAGAACTTCAAGACACTGAAGAAAGAAATTGAAGAAGACCTCAGAAGGTGGAAAGATCTCCCATGCTCATGGATTGGCAGGATTAATAGAGTAAAAATGGTCATTTTACCAAAAGCGATCTACAGATTCAATGCAATCCCCATCAAAATACCAATCCAATTCTTCAAAGAGTTAGACAGAACAATTTGCAAATTCATCTGAATAACAAAAAACCCAGGATAGCTAAAACTATCCTCAACAATAAAAAGGACTTCAGGGGAATCACTATCCCTGAACTCAAGCAGTATTACAGAGCAATAGTGATAAAACTGCATGGTATTGGTACAGAGACAGACAGATAGACCAATGGAACAGAATTGAAGACCCAGAAATGAACCCACACACCTATGGTCACTTGATTTTTTGACAAAGGAGCCAAAACCATCCAATGGAAAAAAGATAGCATTTTCAGCAAATGGTGCTGGTTCAACTGGAGGTCAACATGTAGAAGAATGCAGATCGATCCATGCTTATCACCCTGTACAAAGCTTAAGTCCAAGTGGATCAAGGACCTCCACATCAAACCAGACACACTCAAACTAGTAGAAGAAAAACTAGGGAAGCATCTGGAACACATGGGCACTGGAAAAATTTCCTGAACAAAACACCAATGGCTTATGCTCTAAGATCAAGAATCGACAAATGGGATCTCATAAAACTGCAAAGCTTCTGTAAGGCAAAGGACACTGTGGTTAGGACAAAACGGCAACCAACAGATTGGGAAAAGATCTTTACCAATCCTACAACAGATAGAGGCCTTATATCCAAAATATACAAAGAACTCAAGAAGTTAGACCGCAGGGAGACAAATAACCCTTTTAAAACTGGGGCTCAGAGCTAAACAAAGAATTCACAGCTGAGGAATGCCGAATGGCTGAGAAACACCTAAAGAAATGTTCAACATCGTTAGTCATAAGGGAAATGCAAATCAAAACAACCCTGAGATTTCACCTCACACCAGTGAGAATGGCTAAGATCAAAAACTCAGGTGACAGCAAATGCTGGCGAGGATGTGGAGCAAGAGGAACTCTCATCCATTGTTGGTGGGATTGCAGACTGGTACAACCATTCTGGAAATCAGTCTGGAGGTTCCTCAGAAAATTGGACATTGAACTGCCTGAGGATCCAGCTATACCTCTCTTGGGCATATACCCCAAAGATGCCCCAACATATAAAAAAGACACGTGCTCCACTATGTTCATCGCAGCCTTATTTATAATAGGCAGAAGCTGGAAAGAACCCAGATGCCCTTCAACAGAGGAATGGATACAGAAAATGTGGTACATCTACACAATGGAATATTACTCAGCTATCAAAAACAACGACTTTATGAAATTCGTAGGCAAATGGTTGGACCTGGAAAATATCATCCTGAGTGAGCTCACCCAATCACAGAAAGACATACATGGTATGCACTCATTGATAAGTGGCTATTAGCCCAAATGCTTGAGTTACCCTAGATGCCTAGAACAAATGAAACTCAAGACGGATGATCAAAATGTGAATGCTTCACTCCTTCTTTAAAAGGGGAACAAGAATACCCTTGGCAGGGAAGAGAGAGGCAAAGATTAAAACAGAGACTGAAGGGACACCCATTCAGAGCCTGCCCCACATGTGGCCCATATATATACAGCCACCCAATTAGACAAGATGGATGAAGCAAAGAAGTGCAGAAGTGTAGATCGCTCCTGAGAGACACAGCCAGAATATAGCAAATACAGAGGCAAATGCCAGCAGCAAACCACTGAACTGAGAATAGGACCCCCGTTGAAGGAATCATAGAAAGAACTGGAAGAGCTTGAAGGGCCTCGAGACCCCATATGTACAACAATGCCAAGCAACCAGAGCTTCCAGGGACTAAGCCACTACCTAAAGACTATACATGGACTGACCCTGGACTCTGACCTCATAGGTAGCAATGAATATCCTAGTAAGAGCACCAGTGGAAGGGGAAGCCCTGGGTCCTGCTAAGACTGAACCCCCAGTGAACTAGATTGTTGGGGGGGAGGGCGGCAATGGGGGGGGGGTGGGGAGGGAAGCACCCATAAGGAAGGGGGTGGAAGGGTATGTTTGCCCGGAACCTGGGAAAGGGAATAACACTCGAAATGTATATAAGAAATATTCAAGTTAATAAAAAAAACAACTTGGTCTCCGTAAGGCATTTTCTCTGCTGAGGCTCCTTCTGCTCTGATACTTTAGCTTGTGTCAAGTTCTCACACAAAACCAGCCAGTAAAATTAATTTCTCCAATATTTTATTCCTTCATTGTTATAACTGGATATTTTCTTTATATACATTTCAAATGTTATTCCCCTTCCTAGTTTACCCTGCGGAAACCCCCTGTCCCTTCCCTCAACTCCCTGCCTCCATGACGGTGCTCCCACACCCACCTATCCACCTCCATCCCGCCTCCCGGCCCTGGCCTTCCCCTACACTGGGGCATCTACCTTTCAGAGGACAAAGCCCGACAAGGCCATCCTCTGCTACATATGCAGGTGTGACCACATGTTACTTCATAGGTACTCTTTGATTAGTGATTTAGCCCCTGGGCTGTCTGGGCTGTCTGGTTGGTTAATAGTGTTGTTCTTTGAATGGGGTTGTAGACTACTTCAGCAACTTCAGTCCTTTCTCTAACTCTTCCATTGGGGAGCCTGTTCACAGTCCAGTGGTTGGCTGTGAGCATCTGCTTCTGTATTTGTCAGATTCTGGCAGAGGCTCTCAGGAGACAGCTGTATCAGGTTCTTGTCAGCATGTACTTCTTTTTATTTATTTATTTATTTATTTATTTATTTATTTATTTAACTTGAGTATTTCTTATTTACATTTCAAGTGTTATTCCCTTTCCCGGTTTCCGGGCCAACATGCCCCTAACCCCTCCCCCTCCCCTTTTTTTATGGGTGTTCCCCTCCCCATCCTCACCCCATTGCCGCCCTCCCCCCAACAATCACGTTCAGTCTTAGCAGTACCCAGGGCTTCCCCTTACATTGATGATCTTAGTAGGATATTCAATGCTACGTATGAGGTCAGAGTCCAGGGTCAGTCCATGTATAGTCTTTAGGTAGTGGCTTAGTCCCTGGAAGCTCTGGTTGCTTGGCATTGTTGTTCATATGGGGTCTCGAGCCCCTTCAAGCTCTTCCAGTTCTTTCTCTGATTCCTTCAACGGGGGTCCTATTCTCAGTTCAGAGGTTTGCTGCTGACATTCGCCTCTGTATTTGCTGTATTCTGGCTGTGTCTCTCAGGAGCGATCTACACTTCTGCACTTCTTTGCTTCATCCATCTTGTCTAATTGGGTGGCTGTATATGTATGGGCCACATGTGGGGCAGGCTCTGAATGGGTGTTCCTTCTGTGTCTGTTTTAATCTTTGCCTCTCTATTCCCTGCCAAGGGTATTCTTGTTCCCCTTTTAAAGAAGGAGTGAAGCATTCACATTTTGATCATCCGTCTTGAGTTTCATTTGTTCTAGGCATCTAGGGTAATTCAAGCATTTGGGCTATAGCCACTTATCAATGAGTGCATACCATGTATGTCTTTCTGTGATTGGGTGAGCTCACTCAGGATGATATTTTCCAGTTCCAACCATTTGCCTACAATTTCATAAAAGTCGTTGTTTTTTTTTTAGTTCTTTTTTTTTTTTTTTTGAGCTGGGGACCCAACCCAGGCCTTGCGCTTCCCAGGCAAGCGCTCTACCACTGAGCTAAATCCCCAACCCCAAGTCGTTGTTTTTGATAGCTGAGTAATATTCCATTGTGTAGATGTACCACATTTTCTGTATCCATTCCTCTGTTGAAGGGCATCTGGGTTCTTTCCAGCTTCTGCCTATTATAAATAAGGCTGCTATGAACATAGTGGATCACGTGTCTTTTTTTATATGTTGGGGCATCTTTTGGGTATATGCCCAAGAGAGGTATAGCTGGATCCTCAGGCAGTTCAATGTCCAATTTTCTGAGGAACCTCCAGACTGATTTCCAGAATGGTTGTACCAGTCTGCAATCCCACCAACAATGGAGGAGTGTTCCTCTTTCTCCACATCCTTGCCAGCATTCAGCATGTACTTCTTGGCACTCCAATAGTGTCTGGGTTTGGTGATGGTGTGTGGGATGGATTCCCGTGTGTGGCAGTCTCTGCTCCAAATTTTCTCTGTATCTCGTTCTATGAATATTTTTCTCTGTCTTCTTCTTGAGCTGAATATGAACTGTGAATTGTATCTTGGGTATTCCAACTTTTTGGGCTAATATCCACTTATGAGTGAGTGCATATCATGTTTGTTCTTTTACGAAAGTATTACTTCCCTCATGATGATATTTTCTAGTTCCATCCATTTGCCTAAGAATTTCATGAAGTCATTGTTTTTAATAACTGAGTAGGACTGCTTGTGTAAATGTACCACATTCTCTGTAATCATTCCTCTGTTGAGAGACATCTGGGTTCTTTCCAGCTTCTGGTTATTATAAATAAGGCTGCTATGAATATTGTGGAGCATGTGCTTTGTTATATGGTGGAATGTCTTTTGGGTACATGACCAGGAGTAGCATAGCTGGGTCCTCTGTTAGTACTATGTCTACTTTTCTGAGGAGGTGCCAGGCTGATTTACAGAGTGGTTGTACCAGCTTGCAATCCCACCAACAATGGAGGAGTGTTCCTCCTTCTCCGTATCCTCATCAGCATCTGCTGTCACCTGAGTTTTTGATCTTAGCCATTCTGACAGCTGTGAAGTGGAATTTCAGGGTTGTTTTGATGTGTATTTCCCTGATAAATATGGATGTTGTACATTTCTTTAGGTACTTAATGGCCATTTGATATTTCTGAGTGGTGAATTCTCTGTTTAGCTCTGTACCCTATTTTTAATAGGGTTCTTTGATTCTCTGTAGTCAAACTTCTTGCATTCTTTGTACATATTGCATATTAGCCTGGTATCATATGTAGGATTGGTAAAGATCTTTTCCCAATCTGTTGGTTGCCATTGTCTCCTATTGTAAAGAGCTTTGTAATTTTATAAGGTCCCATTTGTCAATTTTGATCTTAGAGCATAAGTCATTGCTGTTCTGGTCAGGATATTTTCCCCTGTGCCCATGTGAATGAGGCTCTTCCTCATTTTCTCTTCTATTAGTTTCAGTGTAACATTCACTTTTCCTTAGTATCTCTTAACATCAATGGACTCAATTCTCCAATAAAAAGACATAGACTATCTGACTGGATATGTAAACAGGACCCAGCATTTTTTTTTTGCATACAGGAAATGCACCTCAGTGACAAAGACAGACACTACCTCAGAGTAAAAGTTTTGTGAAATTTTTTCCAAGCAAATTGTCCCAAGAACCAAACTGAAGTAGCCATTCTAATATTAAATAAAATTGACTTTCAAACAAAAGTTATTAAAAAAGATAAGGAATGACACTTCATACTCGTCAAAGGATCAATCTACCAAGATGAACTATCAATTCTGAACATCTATTCTCCAAATGCAAGGACACACATATTCAAAAAAGAAACATAACTTAAGCTCAAAGAACAACTTGCACCTCAGACAATGATACTGGAAGATTTCAATAACCATTGTCATCAATGGACAGATCATAGAAACAGAAAATAAACATAGACACAGTAAATCTAACAGAAGTTATGAACCAAATGGATTTAACAGATATCTATAGAACATTTCATCCTAAAACAAAAGGATATATCTTCTTCTCAGCACCACATGGTACCTTCTCCAAAATTGACTATATAATTGGTCACAAAACAGTCCTCAACTGATACAAGAAGATTGCAATAATCCCTTGAATCCTCCTATCAGATCACCATAGACTAAGGCTGGTCTTCAGTAAACCTTTAACACTGGGTCACATTGTATAGGAATTTAAAGTTGGTCCAGAGACCAGTTTTACTATGATAGTTTTAGCAATCAAGGTATTCTTAAAAATACTTTTTTGAGACTGTATAACTACAATTCAGAAGGCTACTAGACACTATCATAGGAAATATCCCCAAGAGTAAACAAATTAAACTTTGTGAAATTAAAAATCTTCTGTATAACAAAAAGCCAGTATCAAAAAAATGAAAGGAAGAAATAAAGAGAGAAAGAAAGAAAAGAAAGAAAAGAAAAAGAAAAGGAAAGAAAAGACATTCTCAAGAATGAATAGAAAAAAACAGGAAAGGTCAGTAATACTTTAGATAAGAAATTGAATGCAGAATTATAACTAGTTTTGAAATTAACATCAAAGAAAAGTTCCCCCAGAACCTAAACTGAAAACAAATTTTCTAATTAAAAAATAAATAAACTAATAAACTGAATGCAAAGCTCTCAAAGGAAAACAAATGTCACAATTATACTTTTAGATATGTTTTATATTCATTTCACTAGGTCAATGAAAATTTAACGCAGAAAGAGATTCATTCCACTTAATACTCATCAGACTGTCAGAATGCTAATCATTAGGAAAAATGCCAAATGCTGGTGATAGTGTGGACAAAGAGAACTGTGCCATACGTCTTGGAGAATATAAACAATTTGTGACATTAAGGAAGTCAATAGTATAGTTTGTCTGCAAACCAAAAAGTAAAACCATTGCATGACCTTGTAAATCTACTTTTCAGATTATGCTGGCGGAGTCCAAGTTGTACCAGAGTGAAACTTTGCTGTACCAGAGACATTCTTATAAATCTGTATTCATTGATACATTATTAAAAGTTCTAAAATATTGAACATGTTTATATATTCATCAGTTGATAAGCAAATGAAAAATATGATATAATATACAATGAAGTTTTTATTCATCCATAAAAAAATAAAAACATGAATTTGCGTGATAATGGACAGAAATTACTATTATACTCTGAAGAAATACAGACTCAGAAAAAACATGCTGCATTTTTCTTATATAAATATCCTAGATTTTAATTTTTATACATATACATATGCATGTGTTTATGATAAGATGTAGTGTGAGTAAAAAGACTTGAGGGAATACTGAGCCCTAAAAATGAGTGCTTTTAGTGGAAAGCACATAACCCAAAATTAAAAGGTGACAAGTTATGGAGGAGAGTTGCAGGAAGGCACAGAGACAAGGGGGTATCAAGGCAGGAGGAGAATTAACAAAACAAAGCATGCATTGCTGGAAATATCATAATGAAGCCCATTACTTTTCAGAACAAATAAGAAAAATATAAATTAAAAAGCAATATTAAAATCAGAGTGCTTCACACTCATTATATTTATTTTTGCTACTGTCCCTAGCTTGTTTTCAGAGAGGACCATGGCTCTTCATCATCTTAGTTGTTCTTCCTCCTGTTCTTATTCTTTTCTGGACCTTGTTATTGTTTTAATGAATCCATGGTTGCAGTTGATGGAAAGCTGACACTTTAACTGTCACTTTTCTACCTTATTGAAAAAGAAACAGTCAGAATAAACATATATAAGAACAATTGCACACTAATTAATCTGAAAGACTATTTAAGACTGAACAATATATACTATATACTACACTATATATACTATAGTATATATACTAGTATTATTTACTATATTATTAGTCATTATTTTAAATTAACTACACAATGAAATATTCCTATATCATAATTAACTATAAATATTTATTGAAGATGTTCAAAGAGGTATTTAGAATTTCATAGTATAGAATTATGGTATTTTGGCTCTCTCATTCTATATATTTTATAATATAAATATTTAATATTAAAACATAAATTATTAAAGAGCTACGTGAAATTTTCAGCTCCCAAATCATCAGTAGATTATGCATACTCATTCATGTGATACATAAATTTGTAAATAACATTTCAGCATGGCTTTCTCTTGGTATCAATACTATATTAAGATGCCAACATTGCCTTTATAAAGAAACAAAAAGCAAGATCTGATCTTTATTTAACTCTCATCAATGCAAATTTACAGCAAAGTTCTTCTATTCAGACAACCAAGATGCTGGTTAGTGAATCACTGTGTGAAATAAAGACAGATTCAACATCCATTCTCTGAACTAATGTTTTAAGATAGGCAATATCCACATAAATAAATTGCAAATTATAAAAATACTAAAACATATTTTGGAACTAATTCCCCAAATCAATTACATGCAAAGAACTATTTTTAATACAAATATGTGATATGCTCATACATATGTATTTTGTGTTAAAAATTAGGAAATGCTGATTTTCTAAAATGTTAATTAATGAAAACATAATTATTGTTCTCAATTTACCATTGTCATCATCATTGCCATCATCATCATCTTCATCATTATAATTTCTCTTACATAAGAGTTCTATCTTTTTAACATAATGTGTAGTATATATGTTATATTTTGTAATTATTTACCTAAAAATAATTATCAGAAGGAACATGACTTAAATTTTAGAGTGATTTTAATTAATTATTAGATATTATTTGCACACTAACTATAAAGTAAGCTTTGAAATTAAAAATATATGTTTTAGAATCAGTGAGGTGCATACATTTTTATCAAGCTATGTTTTACTGGTGATAACATGTTTTACTAGTGTTTATAACATGGTTGTTTTAAGATAATATAACTTCAATTTCTTACAATATTCAAGTTTCTAGTTTAGATGAAGGATTTCTGCTTGTGAGGAAGCAGGTAAAAAACAGAGACCAGATATATGAAAGCTCTTACAAGATGTAGACATCAGGGAAGAAAGGGCAGTGACCCTCTGAAAAGGCGATCGCCCATGTGAGAACCATGGCTCTGCAGGGAATGGAGTAGACAGTTTGTAGACCATCACGAAGGGATAACACATTATTTTTTCTGAGTTGAAATTGAACAGAGAGTCTATAGAGATTCAGGCAGTGAGAGTTCAAAGCACACATTACTTGGAAAGAGCTACAGAGGGGGAAAGAGGGCACCAGCAGAAGTTCTTACTCCAGTCTTTTTCTGAGTCCTCAGGGTTTGCAATGTTTTCTTTCCAGGTATCTTGTCTACCATTAATTCCTCTTCTACTGTATTCTAGAGTAGATATGAGAAAATTTACTGTGGCAGTGGAAAAATCAAGGGAAAGTTTGCCTGTTGTACAGTCCCCGGATACCAGAGGGCACTTGTAATAATACTTTTACTGCCATTCAGAGCAAACATTTCATAACCCAGGAAGCAAACACTTATAGAATTCATGAGTTGTGTCTTAGGTCAAATATAACATTAGATTACTGACAGTTCTGGACCACACAGACAAAGCTTAAGAGTCAAAATACAAAATAGACCAAATTGTTCCTAAGTAACTTAGCTTCCTGCTAGAACATTATGCAGAGATAAATAAATAAAAAGTATGAATTATATGAGTTTAACTATAAAATAATCTCTGTTCAGTTGATATTCAGCAGAAATGTGCTGTCATGACAAGAACCTATAATCCCAGCATTCTAGAGGCAGAGGCAGGAATTAAACCAGCATTGAATAGGTAGTGAGCTTCAAGCTAGCATGAGCTACATAAAGCCTTGTCTCACAAAACGAGCAACAAAAATAAATAAAACTGAAAGAAAGAAAAGAATGAATCTATCTCTTATGTAAAGAATCAGAAAATTAGAATAAAATTTAGAAATACCAATTACTTACAATAAACTTTTATATGACAGACATTATTGAAGCTGTGACTAAGAAACACTATAAAGATATCATAATGCATTCTATATATTGTAACCGTTTGAAGAAAGAGTTAGTGTTTTAATTAGAAACATAGAACATAAAAGTAAAATGTAAATTGTACCTCTAAATTGAAAACCACATCACATAATATAAAAAAATACAAAATGGACAGAAAGTGAAGTTTCAGGAACTGAATATCAATTGCAGAATATGTATAAAATGAAATATAGATACACATAACAGTCGGAACAAAGGTTTAGTCCTTGGTAGGCAAACTACAGGCATCAAATGTAAGTGTAATTGAACTCCTGCAAATAGAGGGAAAGTGGAACAGAAACATAAATTTCCATTTTGTCAAAAAACTATACATCAGAAAATTTGTAAAGGTTAACCATTACATAAAGCAAAAAAGATGGGGAGATACATAGTTAATAATCGATTGAACTTTAAATCTTAACTTTATAATTAAGAATTAACTAAAAAATGATTTTTAAATTTACAAGAAAACTAACATTGAAGTATGATATAAAACAAAATATAATTACCCTTTTATTGGATTATTATAGTTACATTTTTGTGTATTTGGATACATCAATATAATCTACTGAGCCCATTTTTGTTACCTGTGTATATGTGCTATCAGAGCTGACCCCTTAATAGAAGTTAACCAATTAGGTTGTTCATCCCTGCGAATGATTAATGCTTCCTCTTTCAGCAATCTCTATTTGCCTGAAGTTCTTCACTTAGGGGTGAGGCCAGGTGAAATCTTTCTATTTCAAATTACCATAGCTATTGGTGTTGCCATTGTTCATGTCTTATTGAGGCAGCCATATTTTTTGAGGTCTCATGAGTGTGCCTTCAATGTAAGTCATTTCTAAAGACACAATCAATCTCGCAACAGATTTCCTCTCTCCTCTTCTTCTATGATATTCATAAGACTATGTTTTGAAGTATTTTAAATCTTAAGTTTAATTAATTAAAATAACTTGTACAAGATCCAGTTTTTTCTCAACTCCCTCATTGCAGTTTATAAGTGAAAATCCAATTCCAGGTCTGCCTCCATGAGGCACTTCTAAACACAAGGCTGGACCATGCATACGAGTAAACCATTCACAAAGATGAGTGACAATAAAAAGCCTCAAGGGACCATTCAGTGTGGACACATTGGGGGGAGAGGGCATTCATGCCTTAAGTTCATTTGATTACTGACTTGTTTATAGGTTATAACAGATGATAAGCAGATGCAAAGAGGAATAAGTATGAATAATTTAGTAATCACGATCAAGATGTGGTCCCACATTTTCTCTGCTGGGATTCTTTGAAGTGTCACGTAGACTTTTAATCTGCTAATCATTGTCACATCCAGAGAGAAGCTCCTATTACATCTGCTTCAGGATGGAACTTAGTTATAAGAAGTAATTGTTCTCATCTGGGTGGTGTTACCATGAAGGCTCACCTCTATCTGAGGATATTTTTAATCTCTTTCTGTTCTGTATTCCAGGATGATTCAAAGGGATTGGACAATAAATTATTTCTGTTTCTTTGTTTTTAGTCTTCATGAGGTAGAGGAGAATGAGATTAAAAAAAACAGAATTAAGCAGGAGAGCCTGAGTAAAAGTAAAGGAGACAGATATTAACATGAAACCAAAACAAACCAAATCAAAACAAAACAAAACAAAGCAAAGCAAAATACCCACATGTATAAATGTCCTGGCAAAAATGAAAATATTCTAAATAGGCATTTTGTTTGTCAATCAGATTATCAGACTATAGAAGCAATGCCCTCAAGATATGAGGATGTAACCAGGATTCTCATGTTCAAAGAAGGAAAAGGTTGGAAGCTTGGTCATAGTTGAATGAAAAAAAAATCCCCCTTTTCATGACTCATATTTTTTTTAATTTTTTATTATATATTTCTTTACTTACATTTCAAAGGTTATTCCCCTTCCTGGTTTCCTGTCCATAAGCCCCCATTCCCTCCCCTGTCCCTCCGACATACGGTGTTCCACTTATATATCCCCCTTATTGCCCTTCTCCACATTCCGCGGCACTGGGGGTCCAACTTTGGCAAGACCAAGGGCTTTCCCTTCCACTGGTGCCCCAACAATGCTAATCTCTGCTACATATGCAGTTGGAGCCCTGGGTCAGTCCATGTATAGTCTTTCGGTAGTGGTTTTGTCCCTGGAAGCTCTGGTTGGTTGGCATTGTTGTTTTTATGGTGTTGCAAGCTCCTTCAACTCTTTCAATACTTCCTCTAATGCCCCCCAAAGGGGTCCTCTTCTCAGTTCTGTAATTTGCTGCTAGCATTGACCTCTGTATTGGACATGCTCGGGATGTGTCTCTCAGGAGAGATCTATATCCAGTCCCTTTCCGTACACATTTTTTAACTTCATCAACTTTATTTAGTTTTAGTGACTGTATAGATATGGGCCACATGTGTGTCAGGCTCTGAATGGCCATTCCTTGAGTTGCTGCTCTAAACTTTGTTTCCATAATTCCTCCTATGAATATTTTCCCCCTTTTAAGAAGGAGTGGGAGCATCTGCAATTTGGTCATCCTTTTTCTTTAGCTTCCTGTGGTCAGTAGATTGCATGTTGGGTAATTTGAACTTTTTGGCTAATATCCATTTATCAATGAGGGCATACCAAGTGTGTTTTTCTGCGATTGAATAACCTCACTCAGGATGATATTTTTTTTTATCTTCATTAACTTGAGTATTTCTTATTTACATTTTGATTGTTATTCCCCTTCCCAGTTTCGGGGCCAACATCCCCCTAACCTCTCCCCCTCCCCTTCTACATGGGCTTCCCCTCCCGATCCTCCCCCCCCATTATCAACCTCCCCCCAACAGCCACATTCACTGGGGGTTCAGTCTTGGCAGGACCAAGGGCTTCCCCTTCCACTGGTGCTCTTAGTAGGCTATTCATTGCTACCTGGGTTGGAGCCCAGGGACAGTTCATGTATAGTCTTTGGGTAGTGGCTTAGTCCCTGGAAGCTCTGGTTGGTTGGCATTGTTGTTCATATGGGGTCTCAAGTCCCTCAAGCTCTTCCAGTCCTTTCTCTGATTCCTTCAACGGGGGGCCCGTTCTCAGTTCACTGGTTTGCTGCTGGCATTCGCCTATGTATTTGCTGTATTCTGGCTGTGTCTCTCAGGAGACATCTACATCTGGTTCCTGTCAGCCTGCACTTCTTTGCTTCATCCATCTTATCTAGTTTGGTGGCTGTATATGTATGGGCCACATGTGGGGCAGGCTCTGAATGGGTGTTCCTTCTGCCTCTGTTCTAAACTTTGCCTCCCTATTCCCTGCCAAGTGTATTCTTGTTCCCCTTTTAAAGAAGGAGTGAAGCATTCGCATTTTGGTCATCCTTCTTGAGTTTCACGTGTTCTAGGCATCTAGGGTAATTATAGCATTTGGGCTAATAGCCACTTATCAATGAGTGTATGTGTGTTTTTTTGTGATTGGGTTACCTCACTCAGGATGATATTTACCAGTTCCATCCATTTGCCTATGAGTTTCATAAAGTCATTGTTTTTGATAGCTGAATAATATTCCATTGTGTAGATGTACCACATTTTCTGTATCCATTCCTCTGTTGAAGGGTATTTTGGGTTCTTTCCAACTTCTGGCTATTATAAATATCATGACTCATAATTTGAATTTATCTTTAAACTTTATTTTCATATTTTGAATTATGTGTATGTATGGGTCAGCATATGGTGGTTCATGAGGCCAGAGTTACCAGATACCAGATGTCCTGAAGTTAATCCAGATTAACTTCTCCATATGATTGCTTAAAACAGAGCTAGTTTTTTTGCTAGAAGAGTACATTCTTAACTACTGACCATTTTTAAGCACCATTTTTTATATTTCATGTTTACAAACAATCCCTTAATACTGAAAGTGAGCTGCCATGTTTTAAAAGTGTACTTTACAAGGATGATGCTCTACAATAAAATACTGTTAGTGCAGAAAGGTAGCTAAAACAATCCTTTTATTCAACAATCATGAGAATTCAAGGAACATATGTATCTGAAATTATTAAAGGAATTATTATCTCCAGTATTAGCAGAGATAAAGATCCTTGTCCTGGGCCAATAGCAAATAGTTACATAATTTAATAGATATTTAATTCATTATGTTCTCATCTTCTTTTCACCTTAAGGAAGAAAAATAGCAGTCAGAAAGGAAGGAGAACATGAACCACCTAGTTAACAAAGCAAGGCTCATATGGGTTCACAGACAGAGCCTGAATCATGAGGCAGGGGCCTGCATGGGTCTGGACCAAGTTTTCTGTGAATACCTTATGGTTGTTAGCTTGGTGTTTTTGTAAGACTCCTAAAAGTGGAAGCAGGTGGTTCTCTGACCCTTTTGCCTGTTCTTGAAATTGTTTGCCTCTTACTGGGTGGCCTTGCCCATTCTTATTTTTTTTAATATTGGATTTTTTTTTAAATTTACATTTCCTTTTTCCAGTTTCTCAGATATAAGTGCCCTATCCCATTCCCCTCCCCTTCTTCTATAAGGGTGTTCCTCTCTCCATCCGCACCCCCTTCCCGCCTCCCCAACATTCCCCTACACTGGGGTCCAACTTTGGGGATCCAACCTTGGCAGGACCAAAGGCTTCTCCTTCTATTGGTGCCCAATAAGGCCATCCTCTGCTACATATGCAGCTGGAGCCATGGGTCAGTGCGTGTATAGTCTTTGGGTAGTGGTTTAGTCACTGAGAGCTCTGGTTGGTTGGCATTGTTATTCTAATGGGGTTGCAAGCCCTTTCAGTTCTTTCAATCCTTTCTCTAATTTCTCCAATGAAAGTCCTGTTCTTAGTTCAGTGGTTTGCTGCTAGCATTTGCCTCTGTATTTGACATGCTCTGGCTGAGTCTCTCAGGAGACAGCTATATCTGCTTTCTGTTAGCATGCACTTCTTAGCTTCATCAATCTTAACTAGTTTTGGTGGCTGTATATATATGGGACACATATGGGGCAGGCTCTAAATGGATGTTCCTTCAGTCTCTGCTCCAAATTTTACCTCCATATCCCCTCCTATGAATATTTTTATTCCCCTTTTAAGAAGGAGTGAAGTATCCGCATATGGTCATCCTTCTTGAGCTTCATGAGACCTGTGGATTGTATCTTGGGTAATTTGACCATATAATCGGTCACAAAACAGGCATCAACAGATACCAGAAGATAGAAATAATCCTATGTGTCCTATGAGATCACTATGGACTAAGATTGGTCTTCAATAACAACAATAATGAGAGAAAGCCCACATATACATGGAAATTGAACAATGCTGTACTCAATGACAACTTGGTCAAGAAATAAAGAAATAAATTAAAGACTTCTTAGAATTTAATGAAAATGAAGACACAACATTCTTAAACTTATGGGACACAAGAAAGCAGTGCCAAGAGGAAACTCATAGCTCTGAGTGCCTGCAAAAAGAAACAGGAGAGAGCATATGTCAGCAGCTTGACAGGTCACCTAAAAGCTCTAGAACAAAAAGAAATAAATAAACCCAAGAGAAGTAGGAGGCAGGAAATAATCAAACTCAAGAGTTGAAATCTATCAAGTAAAAATGAAAAGGACTATACAAAAAATCAACAAAACCAGGAGCTGGTTCTTTGCGAAAATCAACAAGATAGATAAACCCTTAGCCAGACTAACCAGAGGTCACAGAGAGTGTATCCAAATTAACAAAATCAGAAATGAAAAGGGAGACATAGCAACATTATCTGAAGAAATTAAAAAAAATCATCAGATCCTATTACAAAAGCCTATATTCAGCAGCACTGGAAACTCTGGAGGAAATGGACAATTTTCTAAATGGATACCAGATACCAAAGTTAAATCAGGAACAAATAAGCGATCTAAACAACCCCATAACTCCTAAAGAAATAGAAGCAATTATTAAAAATCTCCCAACCAAAAAAGAACACAGGCCCAGATTGGTTCAGTGCAGAATTCTATCAGACATTCATAAAAGACCTCATACCAATACTGTCCAAACTATTCCATAAAATAGAAACAGATGGAGCACTATCAAATTCCTTCTATGAAGCCACAATTACTCTTATGCTGAAATCACACAAAGAAAGAGAACTTTAGACTAATTTCCCTTATGAATATTGACACAAAACTACTCAATAAAATTCTTGCAAACCGAATCCAAGAACACATCAAAACGATCATCCATCATGATCAAGTAGGTTTCATCCCAGTTATGCAGGGATTGTTTAATATATGAAACTCTATCAGTATAATCTACTGTATAAACAAACTCAAAGATAAGAACCATATGATCATTTGATTAGATGCTGTGAAAGCATTAGACAAAATTCAACACCCCTTCATGATAAAAGTCCTAGAAAGATCAGAAATTCAAGGCCCATACCTAAACATAGTAAAAGCAATATACAGCAAACCAGTAACTAACATCAAACTAAATGGAGAGAAACTTGAAGCAATCCCACTAAAATCAGGGACTAAACAAGGCTGTTCACTCTCTCCCTACTTATTCAATATAGTTCTTGAAGTTCTAGCCAGAGCAATCAGACAACAAAAGGAGATCAAAGGGATACAGATTGGAAAAGAAGAAGTCAAAATATCACTATTTGCAGATGATATGATATGTTTCTCTTTCCACTATGTGGATATCAAAATCAAAGTCAGGTTCTCAGTCTTGGTGAAATTTGCCTTTACCTACTAAGCTATCTCTAATGTCACTAGTGTCATAGTTCTTTTTTTTCTCCTGTTGTGTCTAAATTATGCATTGTAATTTTATTTCATCACAGGATTAGCAATAGATTCTATTTTAAAGCCCAGGAGAAACTAAATTATCTTGACTACCATTTTATTGCTAAATTTGGCATCATTCCATATAATTTTGAAATACATTAATGAATTTAATTAATGTATTAATTTTAACACTTCTCAGTGAGACTTTTTTTAAAGATATGTTTAACGCCAAGTAGAATTTATCCACTGTACAATGTTTTAAAAACAGAGATGAAGTTCTATGCTTTTAATTGGTAATCAGGTATCTAAATCAAAGCAAGCTAGATGCCTCAGACATACTGAGCAGCCCTAGGTAAAGATAATGCTCATGTTCCTCTTTGCTTCTGATTTTGTGATGGACTGAGCCATTTTGCAATGAAGCATAGTTCTACGTGTACTCTGTTTAAAACAAGTAACATTTTCTTTTCTTATGCATATTTTTAATCTTTTTCCCCTTCTGTGCTTGTTAATTTTTGTCAACTTGACACCAACCTTGAAAAATGGGAACAGGAAATCTGAGATGAGGTATTGCCTCCATCAGATAAGTATGTGTACATGTCTGTGGGGCCATTTTCTTGATTGCTAATTGATATAATAAGGACAATCCACTAGGGACAATGCCATTCCATAGGTAGATCTGGACTGTGTGTCAAACAAAAGGCAGCTGACCAAGTTTGGTGTGCCAGTAAGAATTTTGCTTGCTGCTCTCCGGTTTAATTCCTAAATCTACATTTCTGCCTACAGTAGTCTCTGGAGTATGTTTCTTTTAATATTAATTAATTTTGGATCATGAAGTGGTGCTATCAAGTAGTTTTTTCTGCATTTATTTTGTTCGTCATATGATTCCTATGCTTTGGTCTATTTATATGATGTTTTCTATATTGATATATTAAACCAATTTTGCAACATGGAAGTATTCCCTCTTGGTTGGAGGTGAATGATCTTTTGGATGTTTGGTTGACTTTATTACACAGTGTTTAATTTACTCATTTATCTGTTGATTGGCATCTACATCTTACAATCTAGGGCTTTTGTAGTATGGGCTACTGGAGGTTGCAGTGCAGGTCCTACACTGAGGAGATCATCAAATGTGTATAGGAAAGGAGAGGGTTATGAGCTTTGTTTGTATATTTATCATTTGTGCCCTCCAAATGTCAGGGAAAGTCAAAACTGAAGTTCCTGTGTAGAAAGAAGAAAATGATCTGCCTGCTGTAGCAGGAAGCCCTTGTGAGGATGCCAGGGTAATGACTTCAGAGCTATTTCTTTTCAGAATCGTTTATGGTTGGTCTATCTTGTTTTCTGTTGCTGCTTCAAAATCAAATGTAAATGAACATCTACTCATTTTTATATAACTGTATTTTTCACAAACTTGTTGAAAATTTCCATACTTTTATTATTTCTAAATTTCAAATATTCTTTGAAAAGTGTATACTATAATTCATTCATATTGTGTGCTGAGTGATGTCTTTAAATTTGGCAACCCCATTTTTCAGTTCTGGGAAATACTTTAATAATTTATTAATTATTTCTTACCATCTGTTTTTCTTCTTGTCCATCTGGACTTCTATTATTTGGCTTTAGAAATTCAGGAACTGACAATTTTATGATTTGACTTTTTCTCTTTCCTATCTTATCCTTTATATTCACTTATATTTTTCTTTATTATTCTCATTTTATTGGATATTTTCTTTACATTTCAAATGTTATAACCTTTCTCTATGTTCTATTGGACATTTTATTTAAGCATCATATATTATAAAATAAATTGATGTAGATCATTCTACTTTTTATAAAGACTTTTCTTTTTTCTTTCAGGAACTGGCTGTGAGCTCCTTTCTGGGAGTCCAGTTCAGGAAGTTATAGGGCTGTTTGTTTTGTTTTGACAGAACTTGTCCCCATGGCTTAATCTCATTTTAGATTGTTTATATGTTTATTTCTGACTTGATGGTTTATGTGTGGGTTTTCTCAGATGTAAAGTTTATTTAGTCCTTCCACTCTTGATTAAGAGAGGGACACTCTTCATGTTCATCATTCACATCTTTAAGAAACTGCTCCGGAAGATATGGTGGGGACAGAACCATAAGATGCCAACAAGTTCAAAGCTATCATAGGTTATGTTAAAAAAACTTATTTTAAAAAGGAAGATAAAGAAGAGGATGAGGGAAATGGAAGGGCAAAATTTATGTCTTGTTATTTCAGAGCATTGGGTAGATATCTTCAAGTGTAAGCTTCACTGTGGATGAGATAAGTAAATACTTTTTAATAAACACCCAATATCATGTCCAAGAACTTGCACAGATTAGCCATTGGATACTTAACCCAAAGGCTATTGGCATGACAGGGAAGATTGCTGTTTTGTAATCTAATGTCTGATTAAATAAGGCCTCTTTGCTGTAGTGATGACTGTCAAACTTATATTTCATGGTACTTGAAATTTGTGTACAAAGGGAATCTGCTCATTAAATAATATTTCCCGCTTACTCACCTAGAAACTTAGAGACAACTGTCATCAGATTCTCATTTTCTCTATAATGGGCTGCCTGTATTTTGTTTATATTCACTAGAACACCACAAATATATATAATCACTACTTTATAGTGAGTACAAATGTTTAAAAGGAGCATAATTATGTTTATGTATTCAATAATTCCTATTAAAGAGAAGTTAGTTCAGGATAAAAATATATTTATGGTAGTGTTTATATATGCATATTTAGAGAAAATAGGGATTTATGTAATCTGCATTTTTTTAAAAATTATAATTCATCACAGTCAAAAAATTTTAAGAAATGAATATTTCCTTTGAAGAAATTAAATATTGGGTAAAGGTAGCTCATTTACCTTTTTCATAAAAAACTGGAGCATTTAAGTTTGAAACTTTCTAAAACTACAGAGAAAAGGTAGAATCATCCTATGAATTACTTAAGATCATTGGAGATGTAGGGAGAAAAGGAATTATGTAATGGAGACACTGAGAATGAGGTCAGATTTGATATAGATTTTCAAAAATGTCCTAAACTTTTGCAGAGCAGTCCTGAGAAGTCTTTTCCAAATGCCCAACAGCAATCAACTCATTGTGGTGTCTCTGGCTTGGCATCTTGGTTTGAGCAGTATGATTTTTGTGGTAGATGTGGATAAAGTTCACCAACTTTCTCACATGTGGTTTGAGAGTCATCAGAAGTAGGTCAACATGACAGAGTATGTCACAGAGATACCATGAGTGGTTCTGGATATTAAGATTGAAGCTATTTGACTGAAATTCCTTCTAGATCATTCATTTGCATTTTTTCCTTTTTCTTCCATTTGGTTTTTGGTATTGATATCAAGGTATTAGTGGGGTTTGTAAAAAAACTTAGTTTAGCAGTGTTCTTTCTATTTTATGAAATATTCTGAGGACCATTGGTTTTAATTCTTCTTTATAGATCTGGAGTAATAAAATGTAAGTCCATCTGGCCCTGAATTTTGTTATTGTTATGGTGTAGTTTTAAAATGATGATACAATCCCATTGTTTCTTACATTTTTGTGTAATTTTGTTTATATCTTCTTATTTAACTTTGATAGATCACAAAAATCTAGAGATTCAATTACTTTTATTTATAGGATTTATAAATTTGTTACAATGTAAATTTCAAAGCATGGAATAATGATCCTTTGACTCTCGTTAATCAGTAAAATATATCTCCTTTAAGCTTTAATCTTACTGCTTGAGCACTCTCTTTCTTTTGGTTAGTTAGGCTGAGAGGTTACCAGTTGTATTTTTTATAAAGCTGTATTTTAGTTCTTACTATGTGCATCTGGCAGCAGGTATGTGCAAATGGTATGTGCCTAAATGGATCATTTATTGATATATTTTCAAACAGTCATTTATTTCATTCATCGTTTACATTTTCCTTTTGTTTTCATTTCACTTCTGCCCTGGTCTTCATCATTTCTTGCTATATGCTACTTTAGCATTTGCTTGCATGTTTTTTAAGGCTTTGAGGAACATTACATTGCTTGTTTTCCAATGTATCATCAAAACAAAATCACTTAAATTCAAAGAACATGTAAAGGTTCTGAGTAAAACACCTTACGAAAAGGCAAAGTTTGGAGCAGAGACTGAAGGAATGGCCATGCAGAGCCTGCCCCACAAGTGCTCCATATATATATACAGTCACCAAAACTAGATAAGATGGATGAAGCTAAGAAGTGCATGCTGACAGGAACCGGATATAGCTGTCTCCTGAGAGACACAGCGAGAGCATCTCAAATACAGAGGCGAATGCTAGCAGCAAACCACTGAACTGAGAATAGGACCCTCGTTGGAGGGATTAGAAAAAGGATTGAAAGAGTTGAAAGGGTTTGCAACCCCATAAGAACAACAATGACAACTAACCTGAGCTTCCAGGGACTAAACCACCACCCAAAAACTATACATGGACTGACCCATGGCTAAAACTGCATATGTAGCAGAGGAAGGCCTTGTTAGGCACCAATGGAAGGAGAAGCCCTTGGAACTGCCAAGGTTGGACATCCAGTGTAGGGGAATGTAGGAGGGTGGGAAGGGGGTGTGGATGGGGAGGGGAACACCCTTGTCGAAGAATGGGAGGGGGATGGGATAGGGGGACTATGTACGGGAAACCAAGAAAGGGAATAATATTTGAAATATAAATAAATAAAAATATACAATAAAAATCTTACCAAAGATGATGTTAGAAATGCAAATAAGCAAATTCAATTATATTAGGCATCTTATATGGTCAGAGTATTTTAAATTAATATTCACATATACAGATCCTTCACAGACACATATAGATAGAATAGAAAAAACACAAATGTGTCTCAGGTGGATTGCTCTTGAATCACAGCAAGACCTGTGCACTGCAGACTTGACCAAGTGAATCCAAAGGCAGAGACCCACCTCACTAAGAACCTACTTGACTTTGTTTGTGTGAGTACAAGTAGCTCAGAATGGAGTCAATAAGAGCAGCATAAACCTCAATGGGGTTTCTCTCAGTTCATTGTGATGACAACAGACACTGAGTCCTTAGAGATCTTCCAGCACCTCCCACCCACTGCAGAGTGAACACAAAAAGATCCCATATGGACTTGTGCCTGTGGGATCTTCAGGCCTGAGCCTCCAAAGGCTCCCAAATAAATTGGCAGATTAGTTCCACTTAGAATTTTAGTGAAAGCCTCTTGCCTTTTGCCCTTTCCCACCATAATGCATATTATATAGTCTGTTTGACTATAGCTTTTTCAGCCATTTTGATTGTAAATATTGTACTACATCTGTCTTTTGCATGTTTTATGTTACAGTAATATTTTGTCTCTGTATTCCCTATACCGTCTTTTTAAAATTTTTGATCATCCTTTAAAATAGGAAATATTACCTAAGGCAGGTGAGAGGCTGAATGCCTTCATTTAACATCAGGGAGAACCAGGAGAATCTCAAGGAAGTTATAGAGTCTACTTTCATGTGCAAATTCCTTCCCATGGGCAGGGAGTGACTGTGGGACATAGAACTATGCCAGGAAGTTTGGTGAGGTAGAGCAGGTCGAGACCCCGCGATTCAGTGGGCACACCCCTGAGGCTTAGGTGACTCGTGTCTCCCTGTCACACTCCTGACTTAGAACACATGCTATGCTTCTCACATGGAAGAAATGTGCCCCATGGTCATGTAGGTCCAGAACAGAGTTCTCCATGCTTATGAGGTACCTCAATGCCTGGAGTCCTTAGCCAAAAAGCTTCCCTTTTAAGACATTCTTCCCTGCAAAAGGTATTTAATCTGAGGCCCACCCTAAGAAGTGAGGTGTGGTTATATACATCCACTTTCCACCATTATAATAAAGTGTTTAGAACCATGGACTGTTTCATTTGATCAAGATCCACCGTGGGAAACCATGAAGACCTTTGCCTACAGAGCAGCAGCCTAATCTCCTCTAGAAAGCCTCTCTGCACTCCTAGTCTGCCTCTACCAAGCTAAGGATAATCACTTGCTGGGACAAGCTAGAGCTCCTCTCTCCCCTATTCCATCTGCCCAGCCAGGGGCTAGATGCTATTCCCATCCTGCAGGCCCCTGACTCTGTTCTTCACTCTTTTGTGACTCCCAGTGGTGCCTAAATGTCCAAGAATCTGAGAACCCCATGGCCTTGGCCTTGTTGCAAGCCCAGGGTCCCCTGTACCTGCTCCAGCTTTCCCAGGTGTCAGACTCTGCTTTCCTACCCCCCAGTGGTGTCTCAACACTTCCCTATAGCCCAGCACAGCAACATGGTAGTCAAACTCCTCTTGTTCTGCCTCCCCAAGTGGTCTTTCCCAGTACTGAGCAGACTGGGGCCTACAAGTGATGACAGTAACTCAGGTCTTTCCACACAGGGTCTCTATAAATACTAACATATCTGAGGAGTTTTCTTTGGCTAGCAGTTGCCAACACCGCCATCATTAAAAGAGGAAGTTAGACAACATTAGGCTTATGTCCAAGTGTCATTCGCTAATATTTTCCTACATTATTGATGTAGCCTTTTAGACTCACCCCACACACAGCTGTGCTACTATCAGGGCAGTACCAATGCAAAGAGATGTTCTGCAGTCTCCAGAGACTACGTGGGTTTCACTGTATGGATATTGCAAAGAGTCAAGAACAACAGTATTATTTGTGCTGGAATACGGGATTCTGGAGAAATCATGGTTATTTGGTTGGAATCCACAGTAGAGACATTGCTAATCGGAAAACATTCCTTGCAAATTAGGGATTTCTTGTGGAATTGTTTGTCAGTAATTGTGATATTACAGCATAGTTAAATATATTCTCTATCACATGAAGAGTGTAAGAAGCTATTGTTCATTCTTGAGCAAACTATTAAAGAAATATATTCGTATTTCAATTTAAGTGAAAAAAAGCAATTCTTAGGTCCATATAGGCTTTAGTTCTAATAATGCATGTGCCGTTTGACAAAGCATGTGTACTTCTATATTTTACTGTCGGTACTTCTCAACCCATTATTGGAGTTCCTCATGTTGTAGTGACCATATAGTTATTTTGTTGCTTCTTGGTAACTATAATTTTGTTACTGTTGTGAACCATAATGTAAATATCTGTGCTTTCAGAGGGTCTTAGTTGACCCCTATAAAGGGATCATTTGATGTTCCCAAAGGGGCTGACAACCCACAATTGGAAAACATTCTTCTAAAATATTCGCAAAGCATAAAACACAGAACATACATGAATATTTGTTTATGTGAACATTATAAAGCTAAAAAAATCATAAGAAACTCAGACATCTTAAAATAGGTGGAAAATAAATTTATAATCTACACAGTAGGAAGCTATTCATCAATAAAAATAAAATTAACTAAAGACCTATGATTAGATATGGATCAATCTTTAAGGCATATGATTCAATAAAATACCAACATTACCATAGTATATGGAATGAATGAGTTATTTTTAGGAATACATATGTGTATATATGTGTACATATATCCATTGGAATAACTATTTATGGAGAGACCATGAATTTGACAGAGATTTGGGAAAGGGTTTATGGGAGGGCTGGGAAATAAGTAAAAGAAAGGGAGGAATACTGTAATTATGTTGTAAGTTTTTTAAAAAGCTGTTAAAAACTGGCTATGCAGTGTTTAATTTCACCTACAGAACATTCTAGAATGCCCTAATCATGGAGATATGTTCATAAGATGAGTGGTTTCAGGGCCTCAAGAGACTATAGACAAAAAAAATTGAGTGAATGAATCCACTCATAAGGAAAGTATTTCACATTGCAAATTCATGGTGTAGCACTTACAATATTGGTGCAATATGCTGAAGCTGGCAGCCTGTGTATTTGAGGGTGGTGACAGGTTGTATGCAAATCTGCTGCTTTCCTGCTTATTTTTTCTTTAAAAAGCTACTCTTTTGCAGATAAGCAAAACTCTAGCATGTCATTTGAAATAAGATAGAAAGATGATTACAATCCAAGGGGGGGAGGACACTCTCTTCATATGGGCTGTCTACAGGAGTGACACTGGAGCAATATCAGCCCACATGACAGAGCAGCATTAGGAGACATAGGCCCAATCACAGAGGTCACACAAAGGTCCCACTCTGAGGTCTTCTGTATGTCCTGAAGCTGTTGGCATCACTTAGAAGTGAAACCATTTTGTTGGATTACAATATATAAACCCAAACTTTATTTTTGTTTTAAAATTGTCTATATGTAGGAAAAATTATCACAAAATGGATGCCAAATCAAAATATAAAATTATACAGATAGAATTTTTAAATCTCTCCCCCGCCACACACACTTTATATCTTTCATGTTTCTCTTTTCTTCATTTCAATTTTTTAATTTCTTAATTATTTTTAACTTTTGGCTGCAAATAGAAATATTGTGTTAGATATTCTTGGCAATTTCAATAGTGTTATTTTGTGTGTTACATTCATCACAACACTTCCATGATGTATTTTGCTTGCGTCTTTATTTTGTAATAGGATCTGTTGTGTAGACCATGTTGGCCTAGAACTTAATGTCTATCACTTTAGATTTCCAGAGTTCTAGGAATACAGGCATGTGTAACCTACCCAGCTCCAACGGAATTTTTAGTACAGTTTGTTGGGAAAAACAGTTATTTATTTTAGAAATGTTATTCATACATACTATGTGCTAAATCCTCAGTAAATTATCACTCTTAATCATAATAACTACATTTTTATTAAACAAATATTCAATGCCAGGCATTTTTAGTGCAATGTGCACTGATTCTTCTTAGCAACTGTATGGTAACAGTATTAACTTTGTTGCTATTTCTCTTATTTAATGATCTTTATTCAAGTATAACATTCAGATTTCTATCTACATGTTATTTGACCAATCAAATGAAACATGAACAGTTCATTAGCTGCTAACACCATTCAGAGGGTGGATTGGTAATACAATATTAGATTTTAAGGCCTAAGCTACACTTACACATGTGAAACAAAAATAAGTGCCAAAGTCTTGAACTAAAAGATCAATTTAAAAAGTATGAGACTAAATTAGTTTGTATTTGGTATAGATAAGGATATCATACATTCTGTAAATTTTTTTTTGTTTTTTTTTTTGTTTTTGTTTTTTTTGGAGCTGGGGACCGAACCCAGGGCCTTTCGCTTGCTCTACCGCTGAGCTAAATCCCCAACCCCCTGTAAATATTTTTAATTTGAGCATTATTATTGTGTGATAATTAGTGATTATAAGTGAACCATGTCCTAGTTGTCCTAGAGACAGCTAAGTTTATTTTAAATACATTAATTTTAGTTAGCATTGTGTTTTAGTAGACAGTTTAAACTATGAGATCATATTATTGAGAGACTGAAAGCCATTGGTTCGTTTTCTTTTAATTTACTACCAGTCTATCAGGTCAGACAAAAATAGACGGTATAAGCAAAGATTTGAGCCCTCCTCAATAATGAGTTGTTAAGTGTTACTGTTAAATACATTTTATATGTTAACATAACACGTGATAGGAGACAACATGTGAAATAATGCCAATAATTAAATGATGTGTTTTTATTCTATATAATAATCCAGTTCATCATAGTCTGTTGTTCCCTTTTTGCTATTAGCAGTTTATGTGTCTCGATGCATTATGACATTCATTGGTGATATTATTGGTGTTGTATCTCTTATTCTTCTTTTGTTCCCTTTACCCATCTTCTAAATCTTCTAAAGTACCATCTTATTCCTTTTGTAAGCCATTTGAAAAGATTGGAAATTACATTTCTTTTGCATCCTAGAACATATAATATCACAACATAAACATAAAAGTAAATTCAATTTCCATGGATGCACATAGCCACCCACTGGACTAAGTGCAGGGACACCAATGAAGGAGTAAAGGGAAGGACTGATGATATAGCTGAAGGGATTAGCAACCCATAGGAAGAACAACCACATCAACCAATAAGACCTCCAAAACCCCCAGGGACTATCAAAGAGTACACATGGAGTGACCCATGGCTCCAGCAGCATGTGTAGCAGAGGATGGCCTTGTCAGTCATGAATAGGAGGAGAAGCCCTTGGTCCTATGAAGGCTCGATGTGCCAGTGTGGGGTAATGCCAGAGTAGGGAGGCAGGAGGGGGTGGGTTGGGAAGCACTCTTGTAGAAGCATGAAGGACAGGGGAGGGGATAGGGATGTTAACTGGGGAGGGGATAACATTTGAAATATAAATAAATAAAATAACCAATAAAATAAAATAATCATTCTTAAATGATTCACTCACTGCTAAATATGTCTAATGAAGTATTCACTAAAGAAGACTACTTGGGCATAGCCAATATAAAATCTTATTAGCTGGCCAGCAATTATACTGGGTGTTTGGGATCCCATTGTGCACCAAGCTTTTCTGGTGGTCAGCTTTGTATGTGTTCTGGGTTGATATACTTTGCTTAACAAGAATATTTAACTAAAAGTGGAGCTAGAGAAGGTGAAAAAACTATATGGACATTGATGGATTAAGCTTCTGTTTTAGTTGTGGTAGGTAGTGCTGTCTGTTGTCTAAGTTCTAAGTTGTACGGCCTGAGTGGGTTACAACCATTCAGTTGGGTTAAAATCTGAAGGCCTACTATGGTCTGGAGACCTATATATGTTTTTCCATCATATATATATATATATATATATATATGGTGTGTGTATATATAATGTATATATATATATATACTGTTAAAGAGAAGTAGATTATTATGATTGAGAATCTAGGACTAAGATCTTTAAACTAATATTGGGTAAATTTGTTTTGTGTGACATTGAGCTTTTAATGTTTCAATGTTTTTAATTTGAACATTTAGTGATTCTAGGAAGGCACACAGAAATTATCAATTATCAAATGTTGCAAATATATAGTCCATTGTTGTAGAAATAAATGCTATTTTATCAGGCTACAAGCTAGCATGCTATAAAGCACTAATTGAAATTAATTAAATGTGTTATCTGACTGTACTTCAAATAATCTTTGACATGCTGATCACATTTAATTGATTTAACGTCAGCTTAAACTTTAATTTAATATTAGCTATGGTTAATTACCCTGAAAGAAGATAAGTTCTTGCATTTACTTTACATAAATAAACTTTCTTATGGATTTCATACAAATTAATTTCATTTTCATTAAATATAACAGTAATAAACAAATGACAATATTTAATTAGACTTATAAAATTATTTAATGATATTCACAAAGTGGCCACATATGTAGCAGAGAACTCCCTTGTCTGGCCCCAGTGGGAGGGGATGCACTTGGTCCTGTGGAAGCTTGATGCCCCAGAAAAGGGGGCTGCTAGACGCATGAGGTGGGAGTGGTTGGTGGGTGGGTGAGTACTCTCTTAGAGGCAAATGAGAGGGGTTATGAGGTGGGGGACTAGTGAAGGAGGGATGTGGAAGAGGAACAACATTTGAAATGTAAATAAAATAATTAATTAAAAAATATAAAACTAAAAACGTGAATGATGAAAGTCCTATTAGGCAAAATACTTGTTTGTGACCCAATGGGTTTGTTTGCCTTGTTGAGGGTTTATTTGATATATGATAAGTGAGTGCTGAACAGTAGCTTCACTGTGTCATCCCTTCCCATCATGGGTGATGACTCCATCCAGCTACTTTGTCCAGCCCCAATTTCATTTCTACTTCCACTCTCTGTCTACTGTAAGATTGCAGATCCTCTAGCTACCTTCTTTCTCTTTCTGAAATTGGCCCTTATCGCACATCCACATAGGCTTCCATATTGTCCACAGCCCTGTGCTGTGAAGTTTAGTGCACACAGGTAAAAGCAAGCACAGCTCTCCACTGCTCACAAGGTATGCTTGTCATTCATGTCCCTCAGCATGGAGATTACTCATCTGGTCAGACTACTCATCTAGCATGGATCTTCTGAAATGCCATGAAGACTCTAAAAGTTAAGAAAATTCTTAGTTTCTGGGACATGTTTTTTTTTTTTTTTTTTTTTTTTTTTTTTTTTTTACAAAACATTTGTTACAGTGCAGGTTTGAAAGCTTAACCTCATCGCTTCCTCTTCCCACCCTCTTCTCCTCCCTGTTTTCTCTCCCTGTCTCCAGTCTCTCTCTTTCTCTCTCTCTCTCTCTCTCTCTCTCTCTCTCTCTCCCTCTTTCTCCCCATGACTCTTGTATGATATTATATAACTTGTACGTGCTCCTCATGTCCTCTCAAACTTGAAAGCCCCTCTCACCTCACCATGAATCTCTCTACCTTAACAATAATCATTCTACAGGGTAATTTCATGTCCATTCCATTCCTAGCCTAGGCACTCTGATGAGTAATTTTTTTTTCTTTCTTTTTTTTTTTTTCGTTTTCTGGTGCTGAGGACCGAACCCAGGGCCTTGTGCTTGCTAGGCAAGTGCTCTACCACTGAGCTAAATCCCCAACCCAGATGAGTAATTTTTGATACAGCATACAATCTTTATCTCCTGAAATCCCTTGCATCTTGAAGAGAGTGGAGTAGTGGCTGGAATCCTGCTCTTTTCTGCTCAATTAGTTGCCATGTCTATGAACCCAAGGTGGTGCTGGAAAGATCATGTTATGCCTAGAGGAAGAGTACAGCACACTACTATGAACAACTACTGCATAGTGATTCATGGGCTGTGCATTCCTCAGAACTAACACTGAGCATTCTGTTGCAATGTCATCAGGAGGTTGCAAACCAGAGGAATCCCCCTACTTTTTAACATCCACATGTTGGTCTTCCTTCTTATTCAGCTCCATATGGTTTGTGAATTATATCATGGGTATTCTGAGCTTTTGTGCTAATATTCACTTATCGGTGAGTACATACCATGCATGTCCTTTTGGGTCTGAGTTACGTCATTCAGGTTGACATTTTCTAGTTCCATCCATTTGCCTGCAAAATTCTGATGTCCTTGTTCTTAATAGCTGAGTAGTATTCCATTGTGTAGATGTACCACAATTTCTGTATCCATTCTTCTGTTGAGGGACATCTGGGGTCTTTCCAGCTTCTGGCTATTATAAACAAGGCTGCTATGAACATAGTGGAACATGTCTCCTTGTTATATGTTGGAGCATCTTTTGGATATATGTCTAGTAGTGGTATAGAGGGTCTTGTGGGTAACTAATAAGAAATCATTGCATCTAGGCATGGTGTGATAAGTCGTTTTTCAGTTTAGACATAATGTATTGAGTTTTTATCAGTTTATTGACCAAACTCTTGAGGTTTTTACTTGTCTGAAACCTGTAGCTCAGCTACTTTTTAGAAGTATATGTTGAGATGTTTGGTTTTTTTCTTTGTCTATGTATGTCCCAAGATAGTTTGCTATTGCTTGTTATTATGCCATTGATATTGGGATGCTTTTCTGTAATTTTGATTTAGCTGATTTAAAGTTTGAGAATAAAATTACAATTAAAGTAATATATTAACCTATTTTATAAAATAAAAGTAATATTTAAACTTTTCTCATCTGTATGTATGTTTCATGAATGTTCTTCTTGAAGATCCAATAATAATAACTAGCAATGGAACTTCATACATGCAAAATTCATTAATATCAGTGTAGGTACAGTTGGAACTCTGGTTACAAATTTATTCATATGATCATTATGATGGTGTCAGGTGTATTCAAGTATAATCTATAGAATATTCCAAACCTATAGTCACATAGAGAGACCAGGATAACTTCAGTGGCTCACAGAACCAAACTAACAGACATGCGTACAAGACAGAGATTTGTGGGGGGGGGGCTGGGTAGTATGAGGAGAGCAGGAGGGGATGGTGAATTGAATCAGTATGCACTACATAACATATTAAAATGTCTAAAATTATAAATTAGTAATTATAGTAAAAAGTCCACAAACATTACTGGACTGAGAATTAAGAAAAGAACTGGATTAAAAGATGCAGAGAATTTCCTTATAACATTTGAAATGCTTCTTTTGTGGGTTTTGTTGCCAGTTTCTTAATTGTGTAGTAGGCCTCTGAATGTCCGTGATAGTCCTTGAAGATATTTTTCATCTGCTATTTTGAAAAGCACTGATAATTTCAACAGCAAAATGAAGAATTTACTTTTTTTTATCTCCAGAATTTCTAATTCACGATGGACCTTTTGGATCTTGTGAAAATAAGTACTGTGGCTTGGGGAGGCACTGTGTTATCAGCAGAGAGACAAGGCACGCTGAGTGTACGTGCATGGACCTCTGCAAACAGCACTACAAACCTGTGTGTGGATCTGATGGGGAATTCTATGAGAACCACTGTGAAGTGCACAGAGCCTCCTGCCTGAAAAAGCAAAAGATCACCATTGTTCACAACGAAGACTGCTTCTTTAAAGGTAAGAGCAGGGTGAGGCCTACAGTGCCGTAGTCCTCTACCTGTCCTATTCTCTACTACTGCCATGAAAGTGTGAACATCATGTCATTTTATCTCTGCAAGCATCTAAAAGAAGCAGAAGGAAAAAATAACCTTAACCAACAACTCAAAAAAGCAACAGGGTATGGCAATTTGCATGGATAGGATTCTGATATTCATTTATGAGACTAAGCTGGCCAAAATCTGACTCACAGTTTAATATAGAAATCAGCATTGTACCATATGGCTTCCCAATCACGGAGTTATTATTATAGGGACAGAGGGTAGCCAGTTTAGTCTGCAGGCCAAATATCACCAGTGCAAAGCCCTTAGAATGCTGGTGAGGCTGCAGGGAAGGCCAAGCGGTGCTGTCCTGGCTTTCAGTGCTTCCCGATGTACAGAATAATTTCAATTTGAAGCACGCAACTCAAATTGTATGGGACCTCTAATTGCCCACTTCAATAACAATAAAGTCATAAGAAACTCATTTAGCAAATCTGAGGCAATGATGGTTTAACATTTTAAAGTAATATTTACACTCATACAATTGAAAGGATGGCTTAGTGAATAGTACTTCTGAATTAGTAATTAGATATGCTGTTTTAGTGTGTTCTATAAATAAATCCTCAAATGGGCTTGATCATCACACATTTATTTATACCTTGATTTGTTACTTGGTTGTTTAAGTTGGAGGAAATATTTACTTTCTTGTGTTTTTGACTTAGTTAAATTCTAGAGTCAAATATATAATCATACACAGTACTAACAAGACGATGATAAGTGTATTCTTGAAATTTTGTGAATTAGTGCATCAGTTAATCAGAATACTTAACTGTGTTCACAATAAAGAAATTGTAGGGTATTTAACTCTTGAATTTGAGAAAAAAATATATTGCAACCCTTCCTTTCCCTATTTATTAAATAAAATTAAAGATTTAAAAATTGTGACTTTTCAATATAGTTTTTTAATAAGGTGTATTTCAAGGAGATTAAAATGATAACAGGAAACTTTTAAGACAAAGATGTGGTATGCTGTGAACTTTGTGGCTTCTAGAAGCAATATGTTATTTCTATGAAAAAGTAAGAATACTGTGGTTATTCACTGCAACCTGGCAACATTTTTGCAGTTTTATCACAGTAGATTCTCCTCCTCTATCGAGTCATAGATGCTATGGATTCAAATTAATCTCTTTCATTTTTCAACTCAACCAATCTTCTCCATACTTAGTTTTATGCTAGACTTTGAAAGGAAAAACTATTTTTTTGTCATTTAGCCTAAGATGGTAGGATAAAATTATATTACAACAGTGATATCATAAAATTAAGTTATATATATATATATATATGTGTGTGTGTGTGTGTGTGTGCATGTGTGTGTGTGTTTATGTGTATGTGTTTGTGTGTGTGTGTGTTGACATATGCATGTGTACTCATACCTACAGGGCTCACTGAGGACAGGGCCTTCAAATCCACTGGAAATGAAAGGATAGTGAGTTATTCAGTGCTGGAACCAGACCCACAACCTCTGGAAGAGTAGTGTGCAATTTTAACTGCACAATTCAACCTCAAACTGATAATCTGACAATGTGATCTGTACAGTGGAACATACAGAATCATACACTGTTCAATATTATCATAGAAGATAAAGCATTTAGTATTCTGCCTTATAAATGAGCACTCATTTATAATGGCACTAAATATTAAAATATCATAAGATGTGTGAATAGCCAAAATCATTTCATAATTAATGGAATGATTATGTGAAAACTTTGGTCCTTTAGATTTGTCCCAAATATTAATTAGATCTGTGCATGCTTCAAAATATGTTCTCATCATTATCTTATATAGATTAGTGACTATGAGGACTTCTGTTTGATTTAGTATCTTGTGTAAGGAATTGTTAATTCCTAAAATGCCTGTATTTGAGCAGAGAAAATGTAAATAAATAACAAAACTAACTACTTGTCATGGTAGCAGTGCAAGTGTCATCAGTTTGGGCTGGGAAATACGATTCCACTGTCAGGAACTGGAACCTCATTGGGGAGGTTTTGTGATAGTTGCTGTGATTATGAAATATTTTTTCTGGAATTTTAACCATGTACCTTGTGTCTTATAGTGTCACATTGGAAAAAACAATAAAAATATTAAGTTTGCAAACTAAAATGTCTTCTTAGAAGACATTTGCTTCAAATACAAAATCAAACCAAGTCAAATCAAATGTCCAACAGATCTTGTATTTTAAGATTAACTACTTATTACTGTATAACCCTTAGATGAGAAATTAAAGATCTACTGGCTGATCTATGTTTTGTTTTAAGTAAATATTTTTATTGTTTGATAATTACATTATGTAATGTGTTATGATAAAATCCAAATCCTATTCCTTGCTCCACAATGGTTTTAACAGGACAGAGACTCACCCATTTTTCAGTAGTCTTGTACAAGTAGAGTCTATAAATGCATCTTATGTCACACAGACTAAAATATTTCTGGACTATTGCATCAAAGTATCATTTTTACTTTAAAATCCACATTTAAAGTTTTGTTAGATGCTTATTCGTTGTATCATTTTGACCGTTAAAGCTAGCAAAGGTACTGATATATGTCCTAAGTAGAATAGAGCAAAGCACATACAACATGCATGTGGAAAAACAGTAAATCTTAGTCATGGGCAAGGATGAGATGAGAGTAAGCAACCAAATTATGGTTTAGATCAATCATTGGAACTATACTGTCCTTGAAATCAATTTAGTAAAGGGTACATGGATCTACATACTAATTTCTGCCAATGTATATGAACCAATTATCTAAAATATTAAATCATAACATATTGAAAAATACTAGAAAAGAGTCAATATTTAAAGAAGGTAGATTTAATTTATATAGCCACATATATTGATTGTGTACTTTAGCTTGTGCTTGCAATGTAGATAAAAAATCTGTATCTTATCAAATACTTCATATAGTTTTTGTGTCGTATTTAATATCTATTATGACATATTGAAGTGTCTCTGTAACAATCATAGTATTTCCTAAAAATGAAATGTTTAAGTGAATTTTCCATCGACTACTTTGTAGTAATAATATTCAGCATTACTTAAATGTTATGTTTCTATCCATTGTCTATCTTTTTACTCTTGTACTAAGAATCTCTTGCATGAATTTATTTCTACTGTGAGGGGCTTCTAAATCTGCCGGTGTTCACACCAGACCTACAATTACCAAATCTTGACACTGGGTCAGTGTGTCACACAAAGTAGAATTTACTTACCCAGAATGCAGAGGTGAGCTGGAATACAAAAACTCATATACAAAGTATGCCAAAGGAAGAAGGAATTAACCTGTTAAGAGAAAGTCAATTGAACAGAAACCCTCTTGCCATTTAATGTGCTGGGAATAAAACTGCTATAAAGGCAAATGTTCTGTTCACTTAAATGTGCAGCACAAACCATAAGAAGTTGGAAATCTGGTTGTTGCAATTATCTGTTTACAAATTGAATGAAATCTTAGATTGTTTTATTTTTTCCTTGCATAATCTGATCAGACATTTTCATAACATTTTAGTGTGTTTTTACCATGTCCTTCAAATCAAAGTATTACAGAAGCTATAGTTGACAATAAATAAAGTGTTATTTTCAGAGTATCATGAACTACATTGCACATATACTTAGGCTGTCTTTCTTTTGCAAAGAATACCTTCGAAAAGATGCTAGTTTATTTTATGTTTAAAAATTCTTTCATACCACCTTAAGTAAAAGTAAAATTGAAGGACTAACACAAAGATTTTTGTTTTGGCTAGAATTAGTCATCAAAAAATGCATGCTCATGGTGAAATTAATAACATTGGCAGTGATAAAGTTGGCATAATTCACTACACTGAACAACCAGAAGTGGCTGTTTTTCTAAATTCATTCAGCATTGAATGAATTTCCTAGTTTGATTCGGTTCACAATTTTCGGTGAGTTTATGTTAAAATTTACAGAAATTATTAATAAAAAATGATTGCCTTACATCATTTTATTTTTTTCCACGTGGAAGGTTTTATGAGAAAAGAGTAGAAGAAGAGAAGAAAAAGTGGCTGGCCATGGACACGTGGGGGGGGGGCAAGAACAGAGAAGAACAAAGAGCAAGAGGAGGAAGAGAGGGTAAGGGGAAGTAAGAGAGAGAGGGGGTAAGAGCACATCATTTTTAAATTAGCCAAATACGATGTTTCCCTAATTATTATAAAGACCTCTACCATATACTTGGTAGAGTATAAATGTTTATTTATATTACATGCATTTACAAATGGATATTTGTTTCATGATATCGAGATATTTTAGAATATGTAAATTAGCTAAATATTAAAATAATATTTAGGCTAAATAATCACTTAATGAAGATTTTCATAAGAGCTACTCAACAAATGTATCATGTGCAATACAATGCCCAGAAGACTAAATCATTGGGAGAACATTTGTGTGTCACACATGAAATGAAAGTTTCTTCACCCAGAGAGACAAACAGATGGAGAGAAAGAGAGAAAGAGAGAGAGAGAGAGAGAGAGAGAGAGAGAGAGAGAGAGAGAAGGAGAGAGAGAGTAGTATGTTTTTTGTGTATTTTTGAGCATGTGAGAGTGAAAAAACGAAAGGAAGGAAAAGATAATAAAAGAAAATGGATCAAAGCAGAAAGAAAAGGATAAGAAAAAAGAAAGAAAAGAAGGAAGCAAGCTTCCAAACATTGAGACCTAGAGAGGGCAGTAGATGAAAAGGAAAATACACAGTAGTAAGAGTCAATCATTTGAAGAAAATTGTAGCAGTGTCATGCAATTAGTTCATTATAGTAAACAAATGAACTAAAAGGAATTCCACAAATGCAGGGATATATGAATGACGGGGAAGCATTCAAACTGCAAGCCAATGTTGAGCTTGGTTGGGAAGTAAGGCGTCTGTGTTTATCTTCTGTGCATCAATGGGCTACAATAGCTTACGCTTCACATTTCCCCTCTAACAATGACTTAGATGTGAATATATACAATCAATTTTAAACACTGTGACTTTAGTGGTATTTGTGGAGAATATGTCAAGCATTTAGCAGTTCTTGACTAATGGAAACATAGTTGCAGAAAATTCTGAAGTTGTCAGTGGGGCTTCAGTACCTGTGCACATTTAATTTGAAAACAATTCAGAATTGAGTGTGAAGTTACACACATGTTTTAGGTTCATATGAAGTCTAGCCTTGTGTATGGTGAAACTATATAAAATACCAAATTTGCCAGATTATAGTAAACTAATTAATTATAGAAAAATTTCTGATTTTTTTAAGAATGTTGATCGAAAAAAATGAGTTTGGAAATAAGCTTCTTAGGCCATCCAGAGACTGCTCCACCTAGGAATCCAAGCCATATACAGACACCAAACCAGTCACTATTGCTGATGCCAAGAAGTACTTACTGACAGGAGGCTGGTATAGCTGTTTCCTGAGAGATTCTACCAGAGCCTAACCAATACAGATGCGGATGTACACAGCCAAACATTGGACTGAGCATGGGGATACCAACGGGGAAGTTAGTTAGGGCAAAGACTGTAGGAGCTGAAGGGTTTTGCAACCTCATTGGAAGAACAACAATAGCAACCAAACAGAACCCCCAATATTCCCAGGGACTAAACCACCAACCAAAGAGTACACAGAAGGTACTCATGACTCCAGCTGGATATGTAGCAGAGTATGGCTTTATCTGCCATCATTGGAAGGGGAGTCCCTTTGTTCTGTGCAGGCTTGATGACCCAGAATAGGGGGACACTAGGCCACTGAGGCAGGAGTAGGAGGGCAAGTGGGGAGCCACCTCATAGAGACAGGGATGGAGGAGGGGATAGGGGCTTGTGGAGGGGAAACTGGGAAGGGGAATAACATTTGAAATGTAAATAGAGGGTAAAAACTCAAAGTCATTTTAGCAATTCAAATACTATGTTCATCCTTTGCTGTTTAGAGGCAACCTTTGTTTTCATTGACAAATCTCTATTATAATTATCTTCATGCTCCTATTATCTTGTTTTCAATCCTCAAATAAAACATTAATACAATCTTTAAAATATTAAAATGTGAAATTTTTCTAGAAAAGTATTGCTTTCAATGTAATTAATTTTTATTTTTATGTGTTTTAGAAACTTATGATAATGAAAATAATAATTGATCACCTTCTACATGACACTGGGATAAAATACTCTGTAAAATGAACTTGAAATTTTTCCTCTATTGCTATGAGTTATATTACTTTTTAAATTACCATTTTAATGTGCCCACAGCTATTTCAGAGAACAGTTGAAAATTATTAATGATAAAAAATTAAAACCAAATGTAAAAGAGAATAGCTTTCCATGTATCCTCTATATAGCTATATGTAATAAAAATATTTAGATAAAATTGCATTAAATAACAAAAATTATGTATTCTCTAGCACAATGTAAATGTATTATGATTAATTAACGATGCTACTCTTTTGACTGTCATTAAGAAAAATATAAAAAATGTCTTTAGGTTGTTTAACCATAGAAAAATATCTCCAATCCCAACACTCAAAATTAGATGTAGCAGAATCAGGATTTGAAGGTTGTCATAGCCTATGTAGCCACTCTAAGAATATTCATAGATAAAGGAAAGCATGTCCAAAACCAATAAAACAAATAACAAACAAACAAACAAAAATGTAACATATAAATAAACGTCTTCAGTTAAATTAATATCAATGAAAATACATTTAATTTAATAGTTTACAGTAGGTTTTAGAACATGAATCAAAGTGTTATGTTTAGTGATTTACAGGTCACGTAGTTGCATTAGAGCCACAAAACCTTGTGCAGCATGTACTTAGGCAGATCATTCGCATATAATGTATTCTTCACATGATAATCACCCTAAGTACTATTTATATTCAAAATATGCATATCTAGTATTTCAAATAATAGGTTTCTATAGATACCCAGCAAAATCGGAGCAATTGTTGTCAATACATTTTTAGTATGTTTTGTTCTTTGTCTAACCCTTGCCCACTTATGAATAGCCATAAAACCCTTACAAATTATGAATAGCCATAAATTATTTCTTTTCTACAGACTATTGTGTTGAACCATGAATAGATATTTGTGAGAGTAGGGTGCTCATGTATTTTAAATATGTATTATGAAGATGGGCCGGCAAACAGAATTGCTATGTTTACATCGCACGAGTTAGGCCGTGAGCACAGAGCTTGATGCAGTACACATACAATTGGGACTTATAGTTGCAGAGGTACAAACCTAGGGGTTTCTGTTCCTGAAGTATAGATGGAATTCAGAACAAATCGGGAAGATCAGCTTAGGACAAAAATATGATGCACTATATACTTCAGAGGATGGGAGGAGCCCAGCCGAAGACATAACTGGTGGCTCATGATGCACATCAAGAGAGAGCTGAGACATATAACTTACCAGAAATTTGTAAGTGAACAAATCATGAACAGTATTAAATGTTTCTGAAGTCGTTTAGGCTACAGCTTGGGAAATAAAGACTGATTTGGAAAGCCTAAGGTCAGATGACTTTGGAAAGAATAAAGAGATAGAAAATCAGTGCTGAAGAAATGAGGTTTCAAGTGTATTAGAATTAGTTCCTTGAATAAGAACAAGGAGGCATCAAAATGGACAAGACACGTACATGATTGGAACAACAAAGTACCCAGGGGGAAGGTGATGGGACACAAAACCTAGAGATAATTCAAGAAGAGAGGGTCTCTGTTGACCAGCAACATGGGGATTTAAGGCACAAAGGCAAAGAACATTAACTACCTTCCTGAAAAGGGGATCGGGTGCTTTCAGGGTCATACAGTCATCAGTGTTTTCTTTTCACTTTTAACAGTTTTGTTTATGCATAATCCACCACAGTCTGAAAGTACTAAGCAGAAAATTCCAGAAAAAAAAAGAACTACATAATCTTAAATTGTTTATCTGCTTGAGGAGGATGAGTTAATCTCCAGTTCTGGATTTCCCTCACCTCTCGTAACAAGAAATGAGTCACACTTTGCTTCATGTATTTTCTAAGAAATTGATATTCACCTACTAATCACTTAGCAATTAACTGGGTGATCATACCAACTGTAGTGATATTGCAGTGTCTGTCTCCATGTAACTCTTACTTCATTTAGAACAGCTTCTAAGTCATTGTAAGCATTCTAGGTATAGCAAGGACAGCCACAAAGTCATTCATATCAGAAAAAAGTCACTACACAAGCAAATACTATGTCCTCTATCATAGGAGATCAGCTCAAAACACCAAGATGCTGTGAGGGGGAAAGAAAAATACCATACTAAACAACTCTCACAGTAATACTTTTTAGAACTATTCATTTTTATCATCAGTTTTTCTGAATGAGTTATTTTGCTTAATATATGTTATTTTTCAACGGTTATGTATTATAGAAAAGTAACCAATATGCATACACAGTTTGGTAGTAATGATTGTTTTAGACAGTGATTGGGGTTCGGGGACTATATGTTAAATACTACAGCCAGGAGAACCATTGTAGACATGTAGAGAAAAGTGGGTTTCTACATTTCTACATTGTGTTACATGTAATTTCAACATTTTGTAATGATCTCATTCATTTTCTTTCTGTTCTTAGTTACAATGCTTAGTAATGGAATCTGTTTAGATCGCAATACATGCCACATCTTTTAGACACTTGGATAACATAAACACGTGACTGACTTTTTTATTTTATGAAGTTTCCATTTCTGGGCTATTAGCAAGCATTCAGAAGGACACAAGTAAAAATTGTTCAAAAATTTCCCAGGTAGAGTTAAAATGGTTCTTACTATATAACTCTCCAAATTGAAGTATGAATGCATAAGGTATGGAAAAACACACATATACAATCCTACTTTATTAACAATTTAATAGAAAACACGTATGTAACTCAATATGTTTGAGAAAAACTTGCTGAAAACTAAGAGAGCTTGAGAATGCACTGAGAATTAAAATTGTATTACTTTATTAAAGAAAATTAATTTTGGAAGTTTAAAGTATGTAAAATACTTCCTAAATTTTCTACTGTTAAACATGATCTCATGAGATATGTTTGTTTAATTAATCTTATTCAGAATCATGTTGAAATAAAATTGATTTAGTTAACACAGACAATTTCAGGATTTGCATATAAGTCATTTGTTAGGAAAGAAATATTCAAAATTTAAAAGCTTTCTGAAAAAATGAGAAAATGTGCTTTTCGTGAATTTAATTGAATGCCATATCAATGATTTACATGAATATTTCATGATTCGTTTCATAGTTGCTCAAAATACTATATGGCTGTTGTGTGACATTTCCTGGGAAAATGAAAACAAAAGTTCGCTAATTCCAGGTGGGGTATCAATGACAGGCAAACTACACAGTTCCATAAGTGAAACTCAGTAAGTGATGAGATAATCTGACTTGTAGGTGAATGGATGAAGGGATGGATACTTAGAGAAGCTAGTGCTGCTTAAAAGCAGCTGCGTCAGTGAAAAGTTAACTCCAGCATGAGGAACAACACTTAGCATAACTTTAGGCAGATCAGAAGATGGGGGCATGTTCTCCTCAGCAGGCCTTGTTATGTATATGTCCTCAGCAAGAAAAAGACACTGTGATTGTGGACTATCCAGGGCCTTGTTGAGGTTTATGAGAAGTTTATTTGGATCCTAAGAGCCTTCCTTCAAGTTACAATGTTTCAACTTGGAGGAAGTTGCCAAACAAACTATTTTATCAAAATAATTTTCATTATCAAAGTCTTATTATAATTGTAAGACAAAATTCATATAAATTCATTTAGTACAATTACACACAATAAGTAAGTACATATGTCTCTGATAGGTTTGTATGTTTGAGACTGTATGATTTCTAACTATTCACTGATGATCATTTACTATACTTCAGGTTTTTTTCAAGCATGGAATAATGGTGCAGTCCTTCCTTTAACCCGCTGGGTAGGGATAAGAGGTTTGATTAATAAAATAATTTCCAATAAAGGAAAATCTGTTTAGATGACTACTATGAACATTGAAACCACTAGAGGCTAAAGGACACCTCTGTTTTTGCTAACCAATTTTTTCTATAGTATTTATTTCTACATTGGAGTTAATCACAATTCATAGACATTCCTGTTTTATTAGAAATTTGCAATTATTGATTGTGTTTCTAATTAAAGAGGGATTATATTGCAATAATTAAAATATTGAAATAGTTTATTTTACTATTATGTCTTTCCCTATGTATATGAATTATCTATAGCTTTGACTTATGAAGTATTGCTTTAATAAGTAGACAGTATTCTTTAATAGGAATACATGTCCTAGGGGCTGGAGAGATGACTTAGGCTTTTAGGTGCTCTTTCAGAGATTGGAGGTTTGGCTTTCATCATCCAGCTCCAAGAAACTCTTTGCAAACTGCTGGACTCGGTAGCACTTCTTTCATGGGGTACATGGGATACTATCCAGGCAAATTAGCCATATACATAAAATAAACATAAATCCTTGAAAAGTGATAAATATCTCCAACTTTCTTAGATAACTACAGATACCTAGAAGAACATTGATTACTAAACCTGATACATTTAAGCAATGAAGGACATCAGTAAGGTAGTAGGTTCAAGGTCATATATATATATGTGTGTGTGTGTGTGTGTGTATGTATGTATACATGTGTGTAAATATATACAAATGTGTATATATATGAATGTATACATATATGTACAATTTAAATACATTTATATATGTATACATATATACATGCATATACATCTCAATATATTTGTAAATATTCTAGAGAGTCTAAAGTATTGGATGATAGCTTTAGCTGCTATTAATATTAGGAGATAGAGAGATTTTGGTCTGCTTATATTCAATTACCTGGTCATTCATCTTGTACCTTTGCAACCTGCATTTCGACTCAAACATAGTAGCATCCAAAGAGCTCAAGTTTGAGTTATTTTATGACTTTCAGAAACCAGCATTTCATTTCTATGTTCCTGTATATAAATATCTTTTAACAAGTACTGTGTATGTAAAGCAAACTAAGTGTATGAGAAACCTGAACATATGTTATAGATTCATTTCTCTTGGACAAATAGTCCTAGGCTTTTTCAGTACTACTTTGTGTGAAATATTAAGGAATGTGTAAATGTGGATGCTGTGTGTTTTTAAGATCAGAATAATAGCTATGGTATTTAGTTGTGATGACAGTCTACAAAGCATAACAGTAGCATTTGGAGATTTAATTAAATTTATGTCAAAATTTATTTCAAATCCTGGAGAAAAATATTGCTGGGTAATATAACACAGGTTTTGCCCTTTAGAAATTTTGACAAGTGGAAACATTTACATGACACATTAGCACAGTCTCCACAATTCAAAGGGAGCTGGTTTACAACATAGCAACAGCCTTGTTCATTTATTCTACAATAAACATGCAAACCAACTCTTCTATAAATGCTTGACTGCTGAGTCTACATCTACTGGCAACAACAAGCATGAAATTCAGTCTAATTAAAGAGACTGTATAAATATAGAAAAAGATTATGTCACTTCCCTTAAATGCAATTTTAATTATTTTATCTTAGAATATAAGTAATAAGTATAACGATCTGCAATATATCTAGACATTATCATATAAACTATATAAGACTGTGCTGTATATGACTCCAGATCATAGTAAATATAAATTTGACTCCCACATACATGCTCAGAGTCAAGGCTTCTATTTGCTCCCAATGTCTCACCTGTAGAAGTTTCCATCTTCCCAGACAGGTAGTATACCACTCTTTTCTGAGGTTTGAGATCAGTAACAGGAAGTTGGCAGTGATAGCTGGCATTTCAAAAATGTACCAAAATACTTGACATAGTTTTAAAAGAATCATTTATTTTGGCACTGGTTTCAGATATTTCAATTCCACTCTTAAATGGCTCCATTGCTTTGGGACTGAGGTAAGGCAGCATATCATGTTGAAAGACATATTTGGTTCTTGACCTGTACAGAATGCTCAGAAAGTAAGTTAAATTTCTAAATGGGTCCAGATAACATTGTATACTTTTCAAATTAAGGTGTACCACAATTGTCTATTCTATGAACCCCACATTCTAGTTTCCTCCATGTCTAGTAATGTCAACAAACTATGAATCAATCAATGGAATAAACCATTGGTAAATAGACCCTTCACGATATAACCACCTTTTAATGACTGGATTCCACAAACAAAGCTTATGGGAGAATATGCTATTTCTACACCACATTATAAATTCCATATTAATACAATGGTTTAATTTAACTAAGGTTACGGAAGTCTCAATCTGTATTTGATCCTGTATATCAGAACCTATGGATGTCTAACACATCATGGTCAGAACTCTTTACCTCATGGTAATCAGGTAAAATGAGAAAGATGAAGGTCTTAGAGATTGAAAAATCCTGGGGTATCTTTTCTACTCTCCTGTACAAAATCAACATCTGTTTTCACTTGGGTACTAGAATATTGAATATGTTGTGTTATAACTTCATTATCTGGACACACATCTGGAACATTTTTGCTAAAGCATGGTTGATAGGACAACAAGCAAAACAGCATGTCCTTTTTCTATCCCTTATGTTGGACTGTGTTTTCAGGCTGTGTTTTCTGTTTTCTAATCCCAGTTTGGACTGCTTATTTAACCATTGTATTCTATAGGCTTAAGGCCCCTCAGAGTTACATCCCCAGACTTTAATCAAGAAGGGGAGCTCTATTACTTTTAAAGTAAAACATGTATTGATTAATTTTGGCCATAATCTTTCATAATAAAGTTTTTAATTTACATTAAATGCATGCAATGAAATTATTGAGGGATCCTGTAGTATAAAAACAAAATATCTGCTTTATCAAAATAGGGATAATGTGACCTTATCACTATTGACATCTATCAACATAAATGAACATGTGAATTTATTTCATTTAACTTTGCGAACTATAATTATTTTTAACATTTTCTGTTGGGTAAATATGTAGGTGCAGGTTATGTGATAAATTTGTGGGTGTTTTGTTGTTGTTATTATAAGGAAGTAGTTTTTTTTATTTGAGCTTCTATTAAATATAAATTGCCCTTTGTCTTTATATAAGCAAATAAAATGATTTTATCTCTCTTGTAAACTGAACAATACTAGTGGTTTGTTTACATTTTTGAGAAGGAAATATAGCTTTCATAATAAAATTTTATGTCCTGAGAAAAAATATAATAGGATATTTTACATATTAGTTCTTGACATAAAGCAGTAATAGCTTGATTTCCAAAATATAGTACATCTCACTTCAAATTACCAAGTCCTACAGCATTTGAGTATATGAACTTGTGAATATTTTTAGGAAAAGAAATTGTGACTCTTAGCTATGGTCAGACAGAATGATAATACTCTTTACAGCACCCACAATCCCAAAACTGTTCTTATAAGCAACTGAAAGCTGAAGCTTAGGATGAGTAAGGAAGCACAGGATTCAGTAGGTCTTATGTCCTTGATCAATTCTCACTATCACACACAACGCTCCTAATGAAAACTGAGAAAATACAAATTTCGGCATTTATACACTATAGCCATAAGAAACCCAGATTTCCCCATACAGGTCTTTATATTTTCTCTATTGTGTCTTGATTACCATTATAACTGATCCAGTGCCAATGACCTGCAAAATTTGTGGGAGCAGAGAGTGACGTTTTACAGGATTTGATGTTCATTTTTAGTTAGTGTTTAGTCTGCGTTGCTATGTATCTAGAGAAATATATGCTGCAAACCCTTGGGATAATCCATGGTATTTCCTGAAGAGAGACTACTAAATAAAAATAAAAACTCAAAAAAATGCTCCAATAACTCAGTAAAACTTGAAGGAAAATTTTTGTTTATTTTGAAAATCCAATGATAAGTCCAAAATTAACCAATCAGGTTTTCAATTAGTTATTTTTATAACATGCATATTATTAAATTTCTAACACACTGAAAATGAACACATACTAATAAATCACATCTTACATAATGAGAGTAGAAAACCTTTAAAGCATAGGATCATCTAATGAGATGAGAAACTGGTAATAAAGCATTTATCATTTTACTAACATTTACAAATGAATAACGTAATGACTTTGATAGAATTTTTTTTCTTTTTCTCAATCTATTTATTCTTTAATTCTTTAATTTGTTTTACAGTCCGGGCTTTTACCCTCCCTGGTCTGCCCTCTAACTGTTCCACATCCTCCTCTCCCATACTCTCTCCCCAGTCTCCAAAATCATGTCCCCACCACCCACCACCAACCAATCAGACCTCTCGACTCCCTGAAGTCTCTTGCTGGTTAGGTGTATCTTCTCTCACCCATCAGTCAAGACCCATCAGTCTTTTGCTATATATGTGCTGAGGGCCTCATTTCCGCTGGAGTATACAGCCTGGGAGGTGGCTTGGTGTCTGAGCAATCGAGGTGGTCCATATGAGTTGAGACTGCGAGTCTTCTTTGATAGGGTCGCCCTCCTCCTCTGCTTCTTCCAGCTTTTCCCTAATTCGTACACAGGGGTCACCAGCTTCTGTCCATTTCTTGGGTGTGCCTATATACATTTGACTCTTTTGGCTGCTTTTGGACTTTTTGGTCTCTGTTGGATCTTTTGGCTGGCAGTCATGCTAGGCTCCTTTGTGTAAGCATACCATAGTACCAGAAATAGTATCAGGCTGCGGGGTCTCCACTTGAGATGGATCCCACTTAGGGCCAGTCACTGGACCTCCTTTCCCTCAGGCTCTTCTCCATTTTTGACCCTGCAGTTCTTTCAGACAGGAACAATTCTGGGACAGAGTTTTTGACTGTGGGATGGCAGTCCCATCTCTCGGTGAACTTTACAAGTTCCCTCTCCCCACTGTAAGACATTTCTTTCTTTCTTTTTTTATTGGATATTTTATTTATTTATATTATATATATATATATATATGTATTGGATATTTTTATTTGCATTTCAAATGTTATTCCCTCTCGCAGTTTCTCATCCATAGGCCCCTATCCCACCCCTCTCCTCTTCTTCTATATGGGTGTTCCCCCTCCCCAACAACCCCACCTTCTGGCCTCCTTGCCCAGACATTCCCCTGCACTGGGGGTCAAGTCTTGGCAGGACCAAGGGATTCTCCTCCTATTGGTGCCCAACAAGGCCATCCTTTGCTACATATGCAGTTGGAGCCATGGGTCTGTCCATGTGTAGTCTTTGGGTAGTGGTTTAGTTCCTGGGAGCTCTGGTTGGTTGATATTGTTGTTCTTATGGGGTTGCAAGCCCCTTTAGCTCCTTCAATCTTCTCTGATTCCTCCAACCAGGACCCCGTTCTCAGTTCAAGAGTTTTTTGCTAGTGTTCACCTTCTTATTTGTCATGCTCTGGCTAACCTCTCAGGAAACAGCTATATCAGGCTCCTGTCGATATGCATTTCTTGGCTTCATCAATATTGTCTAGTTTTGGTGGCTGTATATATATGGGCTGGATCCCCATGTGGGGCAGATTTATTTACATTTTAAATGTTATCTCCTTTCCTGCTTTTTCCTCCACAAACCCCCTAATATATCCCCTTCCACCTGCTTCTATGAGGGCACTTCCCTCTGCCCACCCACCCACCCAGTCCAACCTCCTTGCCCTGGCATTTTTTTACACTGGGGCATCGAGCCTTCACAGGACCAAGGGCCTCTCTTTCCATTGATACCCAATAAGGCCATCCTCTGCAACGTATGCAGCTGGAGCCATGGGTTGCTTCATGTGTACTCTTTGGTTAGTACTTTAGTCACTGTGAGCTCAGGTGGGAGGGGGGTTCTGGTTGGTTGATATTGTTATTCTTCCTGTGGGGTTGCAAACCCCTTCAACTCCTTCAGTTCTTTCTCTAACTCACCACTGGGGACCCATGATCAGTACAATGGTAAGCTGTAAGCATCTGCCTCTGTACTTGTCAGGCTCTGGCAGAACCTCTCAGGAGACAGATCTATCAGGCTCTTGTCATCAAGTACTTCTTGGCATCCGCAAGAGTGCCTGGATTTGGTGTCTGTATATGGGATGGATGATATTTTCTTCAGTCTCTGCTCCATATTTTGTCTCCATATTTCCTTTAGACTGGAACAATTCTGCGTTAAAAACTTGGACATGAGTGATTGGCCCCATCCAGCACGTGGGCCCTTGCCTAACATCTGGATATGGTTTCTAAAATTTATCTTCATCTAAAGTCCCTCCCTTTAAGTCCCAACAGTTTCTCACCTATGAGGTCTCTGGTATATTCTAGAGGGTCTCCCCAGATCCTCCCTCTCATGGTTGCCTGTTTCCATTGTTTCTGTTAGCCTTCAGGGTTCCAGTCCTTTGCCTTCCTAATATGTGATCATGTTCCCTTCTTCCTGTCCTGTCCCCTTTACCACCCAAGTGTCTCCCTCATCTCTGCCCATAATTGCTTTGTTCTTCCTCCTAAGTGGATTTCAGGCATCCTCACTTTGTCCCTTCAGCTTGTTAACCATCTTGAGTTCTGTGGATTGTATCCTGGGTATTCTGTACTTTTTGCCTGTTATCAACTTATTAGTGAGTACATAGCCATACATGTCCTTTGAGGTCAGAGTTATCTCACTCAGGATATTTCCATCCATTTGCCTGCAAAACTCAGAATGGTCTCATTATTAATAGCTGAGTAGTATTCCATTGTATAAGTGAACCACATTTTCTGTATCTAATCTTCAGTTGTGGTACATCTGGGTTGTTTCCAGCTTCTGGCTATCACAAATAAGAGTGCTATGAACCTCGTGGAACAAGTGCCCCTGTGGCATTGTGGCACATCTTTTGGGCATATGCCCTAGAGTGGTATAGCTGGGTCTTCAGATAGATCTATTTTCAATTTTCTGAGGAAACTCCAGACTGATTTCCAGAGTGGTAGTACCAGGATGTAATCCCAAAAGCAATGGAGGAGTATTCCTCTCTCTCCACATTCTTTCCAATATGTGCTGTCACCTGCAGGTTTGATGTTAGCCATTCTGATTGATTTAAGGTGGAATCTCAGGGTCCTATTGAGTTGCATATCTCTGAGGTTGTTTCAATATACAAAAATCCAATAGCATAATCCACTATATAAACAAACTCAATGGGAAAAAGAACATATGATTACTCCTTAGATGCTGAGAAAGCATTTGACAAAATACAACACCCCTTCATCTTAAATGCCTTGGAGAGATCATGAATTCAAGACCCATACCTAAACATAATAAAAGCAATATACAGCAAACAATAGTCAATATCAAATTAAAAGAAGAGAATACTAGAAGCAATCCCAGTAAAATCTGGGACAAGAAAAGGATGCCTATTCTGTTATCTATTCAATATAGTGCTCTAAGTCTCCAAGTTCTAGCTAGGGCAATAAGACAACAAAGAAAATCAGGGGGATACAAATTGGCAAAGAAGTTAAGGTATTACTACTTGTAGATGATATGATAATATACATAAGTGAGCCCAAAAATTCTACCAAAGAACTTCCACAAAGTGGGTAGATATAAAATTAGCTCAAATAAATCTTTATTTATTCAAAAGATAAGTGGTCTGAGAAAGAAATTAGAGAAACAACACACTTCTCAATAGCCACAAAAAATATAAAATATCTTGCAGTCACTCTAAACAAACATGAGAAAAATCTGTATGACATCTTCAAGTCTCTCAAAAATGAAATTGAAGATTTGAGAAAATGAAAAGATCTACCATGCTCATGGATTGGCAGAACTAACAGTAAAAATGGCCCTCCTCCCAAAAGCAATATACAGATTCAATGCAATCCTCATCAAAATCCCAACACAATTCTTCAAAGACATAGAAAGAACTATTCTCAAATTCCTCTCAAAAGCCAAAAAAAAAACCCAAAAAAACAGTTTTTTATTGGAGTTTTATTTACATTTTACATGTTATCCTCTTTTCTAGTTTCCCATCCATAAACACCCTATCTCAACCCCTTCCCCATTCTACTATGAGGATATTCCCCCTCCCAACCACCTATACCTTCCTGCCTCCCCACCCTGATATTCCCCTACTCTAGTGTGTCCAACCACAGCAGGACCAAGGGCTTCTCCTACCATTGGTGCCCAACAAGGCCATCCTCTGCTACTTATGCAGCTGGAGCCATGGGTCTGTCCATGTGTACCTTTTGAGTAGTGGTTTAGTCCCTGGGAGCTCTGGTTGGTTGGCATTGTTGTTCTTATGGGGTTGCAAGCCCCTCTCAATCCTTTCTCTAAAAGAGCTGTTGGGGGAATCACTATCCCTGACCTCAAGCTGTACTATAGAGCAGTGAGTACTGATAAAAACTGCATGGTATTGGTACAGAGACAGACAGGTTGATTGACCGAATAGAATTGAAGACCCTGAATTAACACCACACTCTATGGACAATTGATCTTTGACAAAGGGCCCAAAAATATACAATGGAAAAACGAAAGCATATACAATAAGTGGTGTTTGTCTAATTGGCAGTCTGTATGTCTGAAAATGAAACTAGACCCATATTTGTAACCTTATATAAAGCTCAAATCCAAGTGGATCAAGGACCTCAACATAAAGACAGATACACTGAATCTAATAGAAGAGAAATTAGGAAAGAGCCTTGAACACAGGGGAAAATTTCCTAAACAGAACTCCAGTGGCTCAAACTCTAAGATCAAGAATTGGTAAATGGGACCTCATGAAACTGGAAAGCTTCTGTAAAGCAAAGGGCACAATCAAAAGGATTAAATCAGCAACCTCAGATTGGGAAAAAATCTTCACTAATTCCAAATCTGATAGAGCTAATATCCAAAATATATAAAGAACTCAAGAAGCTAACCACCAAAAGCCAAACAATCCAGTGAAAACCTGGAATGTCTAAGGGCTGAGTAGCACTTAAAGAAATGTTCAAAGTCCTTAGTAATCAGGGAAAGGCAAATCAGAACTCTTTCTTTAAAAAGAAATTTTCTCTATTTCAAAAGAAAATTGAATTTATATTTAAAAAGACCACTTGGGGCCATTCTCTTCAATAGTGTCTTTAAACATCTTTAAAGTGATGGCACTTAAAATGAGGAAAGAAATTCCTAGAGGGCTTAATAAAGAAAAATTAGATTTTTGGTATTTGACATCAGTTAGGAAAAGATCAAAGGAAGGCATTATTATAGAAGTATATGAAGCATTGACAAAGTTTAGCACTAACTATCTCTCTAGTATTAATCACCACTAATTGTTCGGGTTAATTAGATCTTACACTTTAACTAGATAAAAGCGATTATAATCATTAAAAGGGATAAGTTGTCACATGATGGGGGATGCTAAGATAGTCAATAAGGATTAAGATCTACCACAAATGTTGGATTATGAAATTATTGAGACGAAAACACATTTTACTTCAGTTAATTTATTTTTGTGTTGACAATCATGACTCCTGTTACATAGCCCATGTAACACCTTTCTGTATTATTCTACAAAACAATATTTTTAAATTTTTTTCACCGTATCATGTAATCAATCATTTTAAATTTTATTAAGAAATGAATTGGATTGTGGAAGGAAGTCTGCCCCCTCTCCATCTTTACCACTGACAGTTATGTATGCTTAAAACTATGAAAGAAATATAGGGAAGTAGTAGCAATGTTCCCTCAGTTTGACACTGGTGGTGTTATTTCTCCACACATTGAAGTTATTGGTCCTCTGGTTGATGATTATTATAGGACAAAGCATGAGACATTTGAAATAAAACCATATAGTGGTTTGGGAAAATTAAGGACCGATATGTTTTGTTTTCAAATGTTCCCTGAGGTTTTTTCGTTGCCCATGTAATACTGTTGGGAAATGGTAGCTTTTAAAAGACGGCACCCAGAGGAAGTTAGGTTACTGGGAGGCATGCACTTGATAATGGGAGCCCAGTCCCTCCTCTTCCTCTCTCTTTACTTCTCAGCTGTAATGAGATGATACATTTGGTGTCCCATGTGCTCCCAGCATGATGTACTGCCTTGCTGCTGGTCCAAAAGCAACAAGACAACTGACCATGGATTGAAACCTACAAAACTGTGAGCCAAATAATTTTTTCCTTTTAAGTTGACTTTTTCAGGTATTGCTGTAACAGATTAACAGATTACTGAAACACATTCTTGCCTTTATTTTCCATCTATCTCTTCCTTTCCATCTCCCTCTCTCTCTTCCATATATATGTATACATGTATATATGGGTAAATACATATCCTTTCTACATATATACATGAACAGTGTGTGTGTGTGTGTGAGTGTGAAAGAGAGAGAGAGAGAGAGAGAGAGAGAGAGAGAGAGAGAGAGAGAGAGAGAGAGAGAGATTTTATCTCAGTGGCTATCTCAGAGTTTAGAGTATTTTAAAATAATTTTTATTTTTTTTATTTCATTTATTATTTCAGAATCCAGTCCTTGCCACCTCCTGATCTGCCCTTCCACAGTTTCTCATCCTATTCCTCCTCCCTCCTGTCTCCAGGAGGATCTTACTCCTACCCTGCAATGGGCCTCTCCAGTCCCTGGGCCTCAAGTCTCTCAAGGGTTCGGCACATCTTCTCTCATTGACGCTTGGCCAGTACTCTGTTGTATGTGTTCAGTGCCTTGGACCATATCATGTATGGTAGCTGGTGAGTGGCTCAGTGTCTGAGATCTCAGGGGTCTAGGTTAGCTGAGACTGCTGGTCTTCCTATGGGGTCACCCTCCTCCTCAGCTTATTCCAGCCTTTCCCTAATTCAATAACAGAAGTCCCCAACTTCAGTCCAATGATTGTGTGGAAGTATTGGCACCTGTTTCAGTCACTGCTTGTTGGGCTTCTTAGAGGACAGCCATGCTAGGCTCCTGTCTGTAAGCATTGGAGCCACCCCTTGAGATGGATCCCAAATTGTGCAGGTCACTGGATCCTCTTTCTCTCATTTTCTTCTCCATTTTTATCCCTGTAGTTCTTTTAGACAGTAACAATTCTGGGTCAGAGATTTTGACTGTGGAATAACCCTATCTTTCCACTTGATACCCTGTCTTCTTACTGAAGATGGACTTACAAGTTTCCCTTCTCCGCTATTGGGCATTTCATCTAAGGTCACTCCCTTTGAGTCCTGAGAGTCTAATTTTCAAGGTCTCTGGTACATTCTAGAGGGTCCCTCCACCTCTTACCTTCCATGGTTGTACATTTCCATTCATTCTGCTGGCCCTCAGGGCCTCCCTCCTGTTTCTCCAGCATACCTGATCATGTTTTGGCCTTTCTACTTGTTAACCTTCTTGAGTTCTATGGATTTTATCGTAGGTATTCTGTAAAATTTTGGCTAATATCCACTTATTATTGAGTACATGCTCTTTTGAGTCTGAGTTATCTCACTCGGGATAATAAATTGTAGTTCAACCCATTTCCCTGAAAAAAAAAAAAACCTCATGATGTCCTTGTTCTTAATAGCTGAATAGTATTCTACATTGAAATTAAATATATTGTGGCTCTTTCGAATATTTAAAGAACTGTAAATAGAACTATAGCAGCCAACTCAAAATCCTTCAAAGTCAACTCGACAACGCAGAATATAAATTCCCCTGTGTTTAGTTTGCTGAAGTAATTCTCGACTTAAAACGTGGCATTAAGTTTTTGTTCCTGCTACTTGTAAGCAGATTAAGAAACATGCAACTAAATACATTATAAGTAAAAGGGTCACGCCACTAACAATAGGAAGGAAAGATAATTCTATTATTTCAAATGAAATTATGAAAATCAGGATGGCAAGAGATTAATACAGTGACATTCCCAGTGGGAGATGCTCAGTTCTCACTCCTCTGCTAGTATTAGCCTTATTTTGAGCAAGTTATCAGTTCAATTCTAGATACTTCTCTCTGATAAATAGAGATAATAATTATACAAACAACATAATAGTTGAGTATTTTGGATATTTAAATAACATATCACAAAGCACATCCCCGTGGTATACTGAGTGCCAGGAAAATATAAACTATTAATATAATTGTCCAAATTTATTTGATTTAGACATATCTTAATAAATTCAAGAGAGATTTACTAAAAATACTATACATAACCTTCGATAATGTCATGATGAATTGTCTAAACAAAGCTACATGTTCAAGATGACACAAGAAACAAATATACATCATACAAATTAGCCTATGTACAGAGATATGTCTACACAAATGCATTATGAAGATAAATTAATGTTTTTTTCCACAACAGATCTATATTTATATGATAAATAATTGGTATGTGTTTGCTAGTTATTCATATTCCAGGATAATAGGAATTGTCAGTGATCATGTCATTATATGATTATGTATTAAAAGTAATTGCATCATATAAACTGTGTCCACATCAGTCTCTATTTTCTTAGTGTCAATATCACTGTATAGAGAAGACATTTACGTCTAGGTCAGGACTGACAGTCAACCACATTTGGTGGCTTGCTGTGAATCTATTTAAGCATTCATCCTAGATTTACATTCATACTGATCAGTGAGTATCACACTGAACTAATGAGATGGTTCTAAGCACTACACATGAAACGCTGAGCACAGGACCATAGAGTAGCTTCCATACACAATTACTTTATAAAACAGCTCATAGGTACTGGTAGAAAGTTTATCTATTTCTACACTTGTTATATGTCTATCTCCTCAGGAATTCTCTTGGAAAACCAATTTAATATTGGCTTTTCAGAAATTAACAGGTAGCTTCATTTTCTATTCTGGGACAAAATGAAAACCTTCAGTAACCAGAATAACTGAATTTTACAAATAGAGGAAATGCATATAAATAAAACTGTTGATGATCATGGAAAATTCTCAAAGATAATTAGTAAGGAGTTACTGTTGATGCCAGAAGGAGTGCACTGCCTTGTTCATTTGTTCTACCTTTTATGAAAGTTTAATTAAAAAAATTACTTATTCACTTTACATCTCACTGATTTCTCCCTTTGCAGTCACTGTTCCCACAGTCCTTAGCCCCTCTTCCTTCCCCTTACCATTATCCTCTAAGCAGGTGGGGCCCCTCTGGGTATCTCCAACCTTGGTACATCAAGTCTCTACAGAGCTAGATGCATCCTCTCCCACTGAGGCTGGACAAGGCAGCCCAGCTAAAAGAACATATCCCATGTACAGGCAACAACTTTTGGGATAGCCTCTATTCCAGTTCTTCAGGACCCACATAAAGACCATGTTGTACATCTCCTACATATACATGGGAAGGCCTCCTCCAATTAGTGTATGTACTTTGATTGGTGGTTTAGACTTTGAGAGCCTCAAGGGCCCCTGTTAGTTGGTACTGTTGTTCTTCTTGGGGTGTTGCTATCATGTTTGGAGCAGGAATCCTTCCTCATATTCTTCCATAAGAGTCCCCAAGCTTCTCCCACTGTTTGTCTGTGGTGTCTGTGTCTGTCTTTTCTCTACCTTAATAGATCTTGTTAGGTACTTAAGACTTATTCTTTTAACAGTGACCACAGTAACTATATAGTAAGCAGAGATAGTTATTAAGTTACTAGATAGGAGAAATCATTTGCTCATCTTTTTTTGTTGAAGTACTTTAGTCAATATTTTTATCATTCTATTAATTAGATAGTAATTGTGATAATTTTAGTGTGGATCAATGACATCATTAGGACCAAAAGACAAAAAAATAGAAGAATAATTGCAAAATAATAAGTTTAGTCTTAATATTATATGAAATATAGAACTTAAAATTAATCAATGTTTAAAGCTAATGATGACTTAGGCATTCCATCATTTATCTTCAATTTAAAACAATTGCTAAATGAATCATTTCCTTTTAACTTGGTCATTTGACCTTCTCTAATTATGGTTCTTGCCATGCAAATGGTACATCAAGCTTTTATTCATTCTTAAGAATGCCAGGTACAGCTGTGCACTCATAATTTTAGAGTCCAGCTTCTTCATTTTCTTATGTGGGTTGTCAATGATCACATATGCAGAAGTATTATTACATGTGTGTGCTTAGCCAGATGGTAAATGGATGTACATGGAATATGGCCATTATTTATTATACAACTAAGTAGAAGTTTACCTATTATGAGAAAATACAGATTGTATCATCCAAAAACTGGAGTTTATTCACTTATTGTAAGGCACAGAAGTAAATGCATTCAATGATTAAAAAAATAATTAGGGCAAACCTTTAAGGAAATGCATTTTCATATTTAAATACTTTTAATTAAAAGGCAAGTAAGATATAAAATAGTATTATGTATTATATTGTTTGAAATCCATAACAACTATTTTTCAAATAAAATTCTTAGTAGTTTGTTCTTGGTAGATTTTTTTCTTCAGCTGCTAAGCTTTAGACAAACAAGGTTAGACATTATGACCTTCATAGTAATTTTACTATATATAATATAATTAGCAATGTTTTACATGTCAAATGGCAGTAACTAAGAAACATAATCTTACTTGATCATTTCTAACACTACAAGCTGATTTGAGTTTTAATTCTTCAATTTGAAGAAGCTGTTGCAACTATTTGGGTTGATATTTATTAGTGTGTATTTGAAACCACGAATACAATCATTTGCTTTTGAAGATAAAACATGTTATTATTATGTGGGGTTTTGGGCAAAGAAGTACTTTGATGGTGTTAATGTAGTGGTATGAAGTTAGAAGAATTAAAAAATGTAAGCCCACTTACAATACTGTTTTCATTAATTTGTTTCTTTGTTTTCTGAAAGTTGTAGTGAATTATACAAATGAGAATTAATCTTGGGTTTCTTTGGTGACTACAATTATGCTATTAGTAGTTTTAAAACGTGAATAACAAAATCTTTTTTTAGTTCACATTGGAAAGGGAAATCAGGTATGAAGTCAAAATATACTGGAGTGGTAAAGTTGGTAAAAAATAAGAAAATGATTGTTGGCTAAATTTTAAAATATGGGTAAATTTACTAATTATAAAACATTGCCTAGAAAAATTTTATAACTTTAAAATCTACACCATTAAATTAAATTTAAATTTCTTTTGAGATTACTTATAAAACCTAACATAATCTATTTGGCAAGCAACTATCTAGCATTGGACTTAGGGAGTATGTTAAAAAAATAAAACAAAACAATAAACACACACAGACACACACACACACACACACACACAAACCCAAAAGGCAAAACACAAAACTCAAGTTCAGTAAAGAGACATGTTCATGAGGCAGGAATGAAATTATGAGTGGGTATTAATTATATGTATATAATTAAATAAATATTTATTTGATAACAAAAATTTAAGTAAACATCATCGTATATTGTTCATTTGAGTATTCCTTGTTTTTGAATAAAGACATTGTATGCATTAGTAAAAGAACCAATGAAATTTATAATTAAGTGCTAATAAAACCAAGGGTTAAATTCCTCAGTAATTTGTTTATGATATGAGCTGATGCTCATTTGATATAATACAGGATTTTAAGATATACTGCATTACAAGAAAAAGTGCGTTTGCTCATCTGCATGATTCTAGCCTTTGTTTTTTAGCTTTAGGAATACCATGCTCCTTTGAATTCAGAGACACTAGCTTCTTCCACCTTTGTTTTCTGAAACATATTTTGTAATATAGATTTTATTCATTCAGTAGTAAAAGGATAATGAGAAAAATCTAAATAGGTCTTAAGAGGCCAAGTAGCAAAGGGTACGTATTACTGAACCATTCAATCACCTTGTGTTCCTGTCTGCAGGTGTGGCTGGAGGCTTTAGTCTCATTCTGTGCAAAGGAAAAGAAATTTTATCATGAATATCAGTCTCTCTTAAAGCCACCATATACATTTGTTTATTTCTTGACAATAGACTCCAACAGCTTTCAGTTATATTTTATGAACATTGGTTAATGAATGAAGGAAATGGAAGAAAAAGTCTTTATAGGGAAATAAATACACACAAAAAAATCGATGAGATGGTTTTACTATAATTTTATTCATTTAATTTTTTATGTATATGTGTGATATAAATGAACATGTATATGTGCATGACTATATCAGATGACAACGTTTTTATTATTATTATTATTTTATTATTATTATTATTATTATTTTTTATTAACTTGAATATTTCTTATATACATTTTGAGTGTTATTCCCTTTCCCGGTTTCCAGGCAAACATCCCCCTAATCCCTCCCCCTCCCCTTCCTTATGGGTGTTCCCCTCCCCCTCCTCCCCCCATTGCCGCCCTCCCCCCAACAATCACGTTCACTGGGGGTTCAGTCTTAGCAGGACCAAGGGCTTCCCCTTCCACTGGTGATCTTACTAGGATATTCATTGTTACCTATGAGGTCAGAGTCCAGGGTCAGTCCATGTATAGTCTTTAGGTAGTGGCTTAGTTCCTGGAAGCTCTGGTTGCTTGGCATTTTTTTTATTATTATTAACTTGAGTATTTCTTATATACATTTCCGAGTGTTATTCCTTTCCGGTTTCGGGCAAACATCCCCCCCCCCCTCCCCTTCCTTATGGGTGTTCCCCTCCCAACCCCTCCCCTTGCTTCCTCTCCCCAACAGTCTAGTTCACTGGGGGTTCAGTCTTAGCAGGACCCAGGGCTTCCCCTTCCACTGGTGCTCTTACTAGGATATTCATTGCTACCTATGAGGTCAGAGTCCAGGGTCAGTCCATGTATAGTCTTTGGGTAGTGGCTTAGTCCCTGGAAGCTCTGGTTGGTTGGCATTGCTGTACATATGGGGTCTCGAGCTCCTTCAAGCTCTTCCAGTTCTTTCTCTGATTCCTCCAACGGGGGTCCTGTTCTCAGTTCAGTGGTTTCCTGCTGGCATACGCCTCTGTATTTGCTGTATTCTGGCTGTGTCTCTCAGGAGCAATATGCATTCACATCTTGATCATCCGTCTGGAGTTTCATTTGTTCTAGGCATCTAGGGTAATTCGAGCATTTGGGCTAATAGCCACTTATCAATGAGTACATACCATGTATGTCTTTCTGTGATTGGGTTAGCTCACTCAGGATGATATTTTCCAGTTCCAACCATTTGCCTACGAATTTCATAAATTCATTGTTTTTGATAGCTGAGTAATACTCCATTGTGTAGATGTACCACATTTTCTGTATCCATTCCTCTATTGAAGGGCATCTGGGTTCTTTCCAGCTTCTGGCTATTATAAATAAGGCTGCGATGAACATAGTGGAGCACGTGTCTTTTTTATATGTTGGGGCATCTTTTGGGTATATGCCCAGGAGAGGTATAGCTGGATCCTCAGGCAGTTCAATGTCCAATTTTCTGAGGAACCTCCAGACTGATTTCCAGAATGGTTGTAGCAGTCTGCAACCCCACCAACAATGGAGGAGTGTTCCCCTTTCTCCACATCCTCGCCAGCATTTGCTGTCACCTGAGTTTTTGATCTTAGCCATTCTCACTGGTGTGAGGTGAAATCTCAGGGTTGTTTTGATTTGCATTTCCCTTATGACTAACGATGTTGAACATTTCTTTAGGTGTTTCTCAGCCATTCGGTATTCCTCAGCTGTGAATTCTTTGTTTAGCTCTGAACCCCATTTTTTAATAGGGTTATTTGTCTCCCTGCGGTCTAACTTCTTGAGTTCTTTGTATATTTTGGATATAAGGCCTCTATCTGTTGTAGGATTGGTAAAGATCTTTTCCCAGTCTGTTGGTTGTCGTTTTGTCCTAACCACAGTGTCCTTTGCCTTACAGAAGCTTTGCAGTTTTATGAGATCCCATTTGTCGATTCTTGATCGTAGAGCATAAGCCATTGCTGTTTTGTTCAGGAAATTTTTTCCAGTGCCCATGTGTTCCAAATGCTTCCCTAGTTTTTCTTCTATTAGTTTGAGTGTATCTGGTTTGATGTGGAGGTCCTTTATCCACTTGGACTTAAGCTTTGTACAGGGTGATAAGCATGGATGATCTGCATTCTTCTTCATGTTGACCTCCAGTTGAACCAGCACCATTTGCTGAAAATGCTATCTTTTTTTCCATTGGATGGTTTTGGCTCCTTTGTCAAAAAATCAAGTGCCCATAGGTGTGTGGGTTCATTTCTGGGTCTTCAATTCTGTTCCATTGGTCTATCTGTCTGTCTCTGTACCAATACCATGCAGTTTTTATCACTATTGCTCTGTAATACTGCTTGAGTTCTGGGATAGTGATTCCCCCTGAAGTCCTTTTATTGTTGAGGATAGTTTTAGCTATCCTGGGTTTCTTGTTATTCCAGATGAATTTGCAAATTGTTCTGTCTAACTCTTTGAAGAATTGGATTGGTATTTTGATGGGGATTGCATTGAATCTGTAGATCGCTTTTGGTAGAATGGCCATTTTTACTATATTAATCCTGCCAATCCATGAGCATGGGAGATCTTTCCATCTTCTGAGATCTTCTTCAATTTCTTTCTTCAGAGTCTTGAAGTTCTTATTGTACAGATCTTTCCCTTGCTTGGTTAAAGTCACACCGAGGTATTTTATATTATTTGGATCTATTATGAAGGGTGTCATTTCCTAATTTCTTTCTCGGCCTGTTTTCTCTTTTGTTGAGGAAGGCTACTGATTTATTTGAGTTAATTTTATACCCAGCCACTTTGCTGAAGTTGTTTATCAGCTTTAGTAGTTCTCTGTGGAACTTTTGGGATCATTAAATATACTATCATATCATCTGCAAATAGTGATATTTTGACTTCTTCTTTTCCGATCTGTATCCCTTGACCACCTTTTGTTGTCTGATTGCTCTGGCTAGAACTTCAAGAACTATATTGAATAAGTAGGGAGAGAGTGGGCAACCTTGTCTAGTCCCTGATTTTAGTGGGATTGCTTCAAGTTTCTCTCCATTTAGTTTAATGTTAGCAACTGGTTTGCTGTATATGGCTTTTACTATGTTTAGGTATGGGCCTTGAATTCCTATTCTTTCCAGGACTTTTATCATGAAGGGGTGTTGAATTTTGTCAAATGCTTTCTCAGGATCTAATGAAATGATCATGTGGTTTTGCTCTTTCAGTTTGTTTATATAATGGATCATGTTGATGGTTTTCCGTATATTAAACCATCCCTGCATGCCTGGGATGAAGCCTACTTGATCATGGTGGATGATTGTTTTGATGTGTTCTTGGATTCGGTTTGCCAGAATTTTATTGAGTATTTTTGCATCGATATTCATAAGGGAAATTGGTCTGAAGTTCTCTTTCTTTGTTCGGTCTTTGTGTGGTTTAGGTATAAGAGTAATTGTGGATTCAAAGAAGGAATTCGGTAGTGCTCCATCTGTTTCAATTTTGTGGAATAGTTTGGATAATATTGGTATGAGGTCTTCTATGAAGGTCTGATAGAATTCTGCACTAAACCCGTCTGGACCTGGGCTCTTTTTGGTTGGGAGACCTTTAATGACTTCTTCTATTTCCTTAGGAGTTATGGTGTTGTTTAACTGGTTTATCTGTTCCTGATTTAACTTTGGTACCTGGTATCTGTCTAGGAAATTGTCCATTTCCTGCAGATTTTCAAGTTTTGTTGAATATAGGCTTTTATAGTAAGATCTGATGATTTTTTGAATTTCCTCTGAATCTGTAGTTATGTCTCCTTTTCATTTCTGATTTTGTTAATTTGGACACACTCTCTGTGTCCTCTCGTTAATCTGGCTAAGGGTTTATCTATCTTGTTGATTTTCTCAAAGAACCAACTTTTGGTTCTGTTGATTCTTTCTATGGTCCTTTTTGTTTCTACTTGATTGATTTCGGCTCTGAGTTTGATTATTTCCTGCCTTCTACTCCTCCTGGGTGTATTTGCTTCTTTTTGTTCTAGAGCTTTTAGGTGTGCTGTCAAGCTGCTGACGATGCTCTTTCCTGTTTCTTCTGCAGGCACTCAGCGCTATGAGTTTTCCTCTTAGCACAGCTTTCATTGTGTCCCATAAGTTTGGGTATGTTGTACCTTCATTTTCATTAAATTCTAAAAAGTTTTTAATTTCTTTCTTTATTTCTTCCTTGACCAGGTTATCATTGAGTAGAGCATTGTTCAATTTCCGTATATGTGGGCATTCTTCCCGTATTGTTATTGAAGACCAGCTTTAGGCCGTGGTGGTCTGATAGCACGCATGGGATTATTTCTATCTTTCTGTACCTGTTGAGGCCCATTTTTTGACCAATTATATGGTCAATTTTGGAGAAAGTACCATGAGGAGCTGAGAAGAAGGTATATCCTTTTGCTTTAGGATAGAAAGTTCTATAAATATCCGTTAAGTCCATTTGGCTCATGACTTCTCTTAGTCTGTCTACATCTCTGTTTAATTTCTGTTTCCATGATCTGTCCATTGATGAGAGTGGGGTGTTGAAATCTCCCACTATTATTGTGTGAGGTGCAATGTGTGTTTTGAGCTTTAGTAAGGTTTCTTTTACGTATGTAGGTGCCCTTGTATTTGGGGCATAGATATTTAGGATTGAGAGTTCATCTTGGTGGATTTTTCCTTTGATGAATATGAAGTGTCCTTCCTTATCTTTTTTGATGACTTTTAGTTGAAAATTGATTTTATCTGATATTAGAATGGCTACTCCAGCTTGCTTCTTCTGACCATTTGCTTGGAAAGTTGTTTTCCAGCCTTTCACTCTGAGGTAGTCTCTGTCTTTGTCTCTGAGGTGTGTTTCCTGTAGGCAGCAGAATGCAGGGTCCTCGTTGCGTATCAAGTTTGTTAATCTATGTCTTTTTATTGGAGAGTTGAGGCCATTGATGTTGAGAGATATTAAGGAATAGTGATTATTGCTTCCGGTTGTATTCATATTTGGATGTGAGGTTATGTTTGTGTGCTTTTGTTCTCTTTGTTTTGTTGCCAAGACGATTAGTTTCTTGCTTCTTCTAGGGTATAGCTTGCCTCCTTATGTTGGGCTTTACCATTTATTATCCTTTGTAGTGCTGGATTTGTAGAAAGATATTGTGTAAATTTGGTTTTGTCATGGAATATCTTGGTTTCTCCATCTATGTTGATTGAGAGTTTTGCAGGATACAGTAACCTGGGCTGGCATTTGTGTTCTCTTAGGGTCTGTATGACATCAGTCCAGGATCTTCTGGCCTTCATAGTTTCTGGCGAAAAGTCTGGTGTGATTCTGATAGGTCTGCCTTTATATGTTACTTGGCCTTTTTCCCTTACTGCTTTTAATATTCTTTCTTTATTTTGTGCGTTTGGTGTTTTGACTAGTATGTGACGGGAGGTGTTTCTTTTCTGGTCCAATCTATTTGGAGTTCTGTAGGCTTCTTGTATGCCTATGGGTATCTCTTTTTTTTAGGTTAGGGAAGTTTTCTTCTATGATTTTGTTGAAGATATTTACTGGTCCTTTGAGCTGGGAGTCTTCACTCTCTTCTATACCTATTATCCTTATGTTTGATCTTCTCATTGAGTCCTGGATTTCCTGTATGTTTTGGACCAGTAGCTTTTTTTTTACATTATCTTTGACAGTTGAGTCAATGATTTCTATGGAATCTTCTGCTCTGAGATTCTCTCTTCCATCTCTTGTATTCTGTTGGTGAAGCTTGTATCTACAGCTCCTTGTCTCTTCTTTTGGTTTTCTATATCAGGTTGTTTCCATGTGTTCTTTCTTGATTGCTTCTATTTCCATTTTTAATTCCTTCAACTGTTTGATTGTGTTTTCCTGGAATTCTTTCAGGGATTTTTGTGACTCCTCTCTATGGGCTTCTACTTGTTTATTTATGTTTTCCTGGAATTCTTTCAGGCATTTTTGCGATTCCTCTCTGTAGGCTTCTACTTGTTCTCTAAGGGAGTTCTTCACGTCTTTCTTGAAGTCCTCCAGCATCATGGTCAAATATGATTTTGAATCTAGATCTTGCTTTTCTGGTGTGTTTGGATATTCCATGTTTGTTTTGATGGGAGAATTGGGCTCCGATGGTGCCAGGTAGTCTTGGTTTCTGTTGCTTGGGTTCCTGCGCTTGCCTCTCGCCATCAGATTATCTCTAGTGTTACTTTGTTCTGCTATTTCTGACAGTGGCTAAACTGTCCTATAAGCCTGTGTGTCAGGAGTGCTGTAGACCTGTTTTCCTGTTTTCTTTCTGCCAGTTATGGGGACAGAGTGTTCTGCTTTCGGGCGTGTAGTTTTTCCTCTCTACAGGTCTTCAGCTGTTCCTGTGGACCTGTGTCTTGAGTTCACCAGGCAAGTCGTTTCCAGCAGAAAAGTTGGTCTTACCTGTGGACCCGAGGCTCAAGTTCGATCGCGGGGTGCTGCCCACGGGCTCTCTGCGCCGCCCCTTCCTGGAGGTTCCGTGTACCAGGGTTCCAGATATGTTTTGGTGTTTTCCTCTGGGATCAGTACTGTGTGCAGCGTGCAGTCTCTTCCTGCTTCGCAGAAGAGACTGCCTCTCTGAAGGTTTAGCTCTCCCTCCCACACAGGATTTGGGTGCAGAGAACTGTTTATCCGGTCGGTCCTTCAGGTGCGGTGTCTCAGACATGGTGGACCTGCTGCTCCTGGGCCCTCCTCTACGGGTACCCAGAGGCCGTATACAGTTTCCTCCTGGGCCAGGGATGTGGGCAGGGGTGGGCAGCGTTGGTGGTCTCCTCCGCTCTGCTGCCTCAGGAGTGCCCGCCCGACCAGGCGGCGAGAACTCCCCTCCAGGGGGCCTGGGAGCAGAGAGCTGCTGAGGGCAGGGATCCGCCGGCCCCGGAGTCTGGCCAAACACCGGAAGTCAGATGACAACTTTAAGATTAAAATTAGAACATCTAGCTTACTCAGCAAGAACTTTTAACTCACTGAGTCATCTTGCTGTCCTGAATATTAGATTTTAAACCAACATGTCATCTTTTCTAGATTCCAGTGTCTTCTTTGTAAAATGTATGAAATATATTGTAAAAATATTATTGAACATATGCCATAACTTGAGACAAAACAAAGACATATATAGGATGTTTCAAGAAGAAAGGTAAAAGGGCAAGTGATATAATTTTATTATGATAAAAAAATTTTCAATGTATTAATTATTCTGTGGACTATACTGAACACTTTTTTCTGTTAGAATTCTTATAGTATTCAGTTCCATAATGCTATGTCTCAAAGAAAAGTAAAGTAAATTAAATTGGAGTATTGATATATGCATCTCTCACTCTCTCTCTCTCTATATATATATATATGTACATATGTATACTTATATATATGATGTTCTATCAATTATCTTTGGTTTTTCTCTTACACATATATAACTAAAATAGAAATTACTTAATAAAACCTATACACTATTAAAATTTGGGGTTCTAGAAAACTAAAATCAAATAATTTAATGCTACTGATATTGTAAAAAGATGAAAAGGCTGAGATGTATTTACAATTTTTAAAATAAGTGGGCCCAGTAGAAGTAAAGTAGATAAAGAGATGATAGAGATGGATAAATATGATATGGAGAAATGCTAACAAGTGGGATACATCATAAGTGGCTCAGAAGGCATGCTTGAATATTGATGAGCTGAATCTGACAGTGCTTAATAAGGCAGCAATTTTTGTTGTAGAACATTTACTTTTCATTCTTGTCCAAAAGTCTCAATGTCTATTTCTACCTATATACTTGTCTGATAGCTTTAAAACATACAGTGCAAGCTATAATTCACATGATCTCATATTTTCCTTTTCTATTAATTGCATTTAGTGATAGACTTTCTTCAGAAATATCATAAAGTCTACCATCTGTCATGTACCGAATCAACAAAATGTTAACAGTTGTAAATTTAGCTTTATTAAAATTTAGGTTGACCAAGAAAGTATGTTTAAGCAATTCAGTGTTTAATCATGTCTTGCAATATAGAATTTGGAGGGGCTCATGAATCAGGATCTTTGTGTTGCTGGCCTAGGAACTCCTGACAGAAACATACATCACTTGTTTTATTATAAAATCGAGAGCACGTTTGTGCTTAAAACACAGAGTCCATGCCTTGATCTTCCTATAAAGGAATGTAACACTTTTACATGATGACATCTTTCAAATAGATTTGCCTTTTGGTGAAGAATAGTTAATGCTCTCTTTCTTAGACTGCCAAAGATAATGATACGGAAATGCAGGGTTTTGTTGCAGTCTACTGAGAAGTCTACTTGTAGTGTAAAATATACTGTGTCCCTATGTATACAAATATGACTGCAGAACATAGAATCAATCCACTTTATTGCTTTGTACTAGTTATGATATGAATGAGTGTAGGAGTTCTATGCTTTTGAGGTCTAAACTTTTCATTTTTACTGAGATACAATTTTGTTTACATCAATATTACAGATTGATATTAAGTAAATTGCAATAGTTTGGTGTTGAATGTCCACAAGAAATTCATAGTTATGTTATTAAGGGTAAGGGTGGACATTTTGAGATATTAAACCTTGAAGGAATACCTTTTTGTTTTAATTTTATTTACTTATAGTCCAAAATTTGACTCCCTTCCTGGTCCCACCTCCTCTAATTCTTCATCTTCTGCCTGTGCCTCTGAGAAGATACTCCTTGACCAGCCTACCCATTTGCACTTCACCCCGTCCAGCATAACTCTTCTCTGGGGCATCAAGTTTCCACAGGATTAAGCACATCCTCTCCAGCTGACGACAGACAAAGCAGTTTCTGCTACACACGTGCACATGGCCATGGACAAGTCCATGTATGCTCCTTGATTTTTGGCTTAGTCTCTGGGAATTCTGAGGGGTCTAAGTTATTTAACAATGTTTTCCCTATGGGGTTGCAATACCCCTATGATCCTTCAGTCCTTCTCCTAACTCTTCTATATGGGCCCTGACCTCAATTCTATAATTTGGATGTAACTATCTTTATTTGTCTCAGTAAATTTCTGATAGAGCCTCTCAGAGGACAGCCATGCCAGACTCCTGTCTGGAAGTACAATATGGTCTCAGTTATCATGTCAGGGTTTGGTGCCTGTACATGGGATGGAGTCCAAGTTGGGCTAGTCACTGGATGGCCTTTCTTTCAATCTCTGCTCAATTTTTGTCCCTGTATTTCATTTACATAGGAAAAAATTCTGGGTTATAATTTTCGAAGATCGGTAGGTGACTCCCTACTTCAACTAGGGGCCATATCTATCTACAGGAGGTGGTTTCTTTAGGTTCCATGCCCATTGGTATTTCTGCTCTTAGGCAATTCTGCTAATGTCATATCCATTGAAAACTATTAGCCTCTCACATCCCAGATCTCTGGAACTTTTTACAGGTTCTCCTAACTCCGCTCCTCACACTGCTGCTTATGCCCATTCATTCTCCTGGCCCTCTCGGCTTCTCTCCTGTCTCCCCAATACCTAATCCTTTCCCCCTTTTCACTTTCTCCCTCCCCTCTAACACAGATTCTTTCCTCTCTCTGCCTCCCATGATTATTTTGTTTCCTGTTAAGTGGTTTTGAGTTATCCACACTGGGATCTTCCTTCTTGTTAAGCTTCCTCCAGTTTCTGGGTTGTTTCTTGGATATTCTGAAATTTTTCTCTAACGTTCACTTATCAGTGAGTATATGCTATGCATACCCTTTTGGGTCTGGGTTACCTTACTCGAGATGATCTTTTCTAATTATATCCATTTGCCTGCAAAATTCCTGATGTCCTCTTACTTGAATAGTATTCCATTGTGTAAATGAACCACATTTTCTGTATCTATTCTTCTGTTGAGGGATATATAGGTTGTTTCCAGGTTCTGGCTATTACAAATAAGGCTACTATGAGCATATTGGAGTGTGTGCCCTTGTTATATGTTGGAGCATCTTTTGTGTACATTCTTAGGGTCCATTGTGTATAGCTTGGTCTTCAAGTAGAACTATTTCCAATTTTCTGAGGGATGCCCAGATTGTCTATTAGATTCAGCATATCTGGTTTTATGAAGAGGTACTTAATCTACTTTGACTTGAGCTTTTTAAATGGTGATAGATATTGTCTTCTACTTGCAGACAATCAGTTAGACCAGACCATTTTTGAAAATGCTTTCTACTTTCCACTGGCCAATTTTGTCTTCTTTGCCTGTCTCTTAATGTTGAGAAACTTTTCGTTATCCTGGGTTGTTTGTTTGCTGCTGTTGTTTGTTTTTTCTTTTTCTTCTTTTCCAGCCCTATATAAATATTTATTTCTTCCCAATACATAAACGAGTTGAGAATTGTTCTTTTTATGTCTGTGAAGAATTGTATTAGGATTTTGACGGGAATTGCATTGAACCTGTTTATTGCTTTTGATAGGATGGCCACTTGTACTATGTTAATCCTACCAAACCATGAGCATGGGAGACGTTTCCATCTTCTGAGGTCTTGAACGTTTTCTCCAGAGACCTGAAATTCATGTCATACATATCTTTCACTTGCTTGGTTAGCATTACATGAAGCTATTTTGTATTATTTGTGAATATTGTGCAGAATGTTTCTTCTGTGTTTTGTTTCTCAGCCCATTTATCATTTGTATAAAGGAAGGCTATTGATATTTTGATAATTTTATATCCAACCACCTTGCTGAACTCATTTATCAGCAGAAGTTCTCTCATAGGATTTTTGGCTTCACTTATAATATCATCTCCACGTAGTGTTACCTTGACTTTTTTCCTATTTGTATTCCTTTGATCCCATATGTTGTCTAATTTTTCTAGCACGAATTTTTACCTACTATATTACATAGATAGGGAGAGAGTGGGCAGCCTTCTCCTGTCCCTGATTTTAAAAGAATTGCTTTGAAATTCTGATTTGATGTTGGCTTTTGGTTTGCTGTATATTGCTTATATTATGTTTAGATATGTGCCTTGAATTCTTGATTTCTCCAAGACATTAACATGAAGGGTTGTATTTTGTCAAAGGCCTTTTCAGCATCTAATGAAATGGTCATACGATTGTTTTCTCTGAGTTTGTTTATATGGTGGATTACATTGATGGATTTTCTTTATATTGAGCTGTCCCTCCATCCTTGGAATGATGCCTACTTATTGTAGTAGATGATGGTTTTGATGTATTCTTAGATTCAGTTTGAGGGAATTTTATTGAGTATTTTTTCATTGATATTCATTAGGTAATCAATTTATTACCTTGAAGATACCTTTAAATTTTTCCTTTCATTTTCTTGTAATGAGTTTTTTTTTTTATCCACCACACCTTTTTTAATACTGTTACAGCACATGGAGTAACAGCAAAATCTAAAGAATTAGATATGGATTTCTGAACCATGAACCAAATAAATATGCAAACGTAAAAGTCACAATTTTCATTTTAAAGGGAAAAAGATAATTTATTCTGAGGCTATATGAGTTTACAATGATGTAATATGTTGCTTGATCTGCAGCATCCCAAATTTCAAGTTCCAATGATGCATCAGTTTCACAAATATTTATAGTAATAGAAGATACCCATGAAGCACATTTTTTAATGCATTGATAGGTATGGGAGGTAACCATATTACAGCAAACTAGTAAAATTCTACTATAAGCCTGTGTTGCTATCTGACAGAGTGCTTCATCCTTGCGTTGATGAAAAGTCAGGATTTGATTACATATTCAAAAAATTGTATGTAATGTTCCCAAGGGATGTTAAATCACATATAAAACATATCAATAAATGATTATTCCAGGGTTAAAGATGCCTCAAAATAATTCTAGCCTCTACAGTTCATAGATGCTCTAATAAGTCTTAAAACCTGTAGTCAGGAATTCTTTCAAGAAACCTCATTCACAGTGTTATTATTTTAGAAGTAAAGTATCTCAGTGTTTATTGTTGTTGTTGTTGTTACATAGTTAGAAAGAAAACTAGAACAAATAAAGCTTGACTCTAGTTTCCACACATACAGCAAGTTGATCTGATAGCCTTTTCTGCTTGTTATTTCCAATGCAACTCTTTTGCATCTTAACGTGAGTTTATGAGTTTTCCTAGTGTTGTTTTACTGTTCTTATAAATTGTAGTTAATCTGTGATTTCTGTAGCAAGCATGCCATAGGAGGCTTCTCTCTAGAATATTTTCAAAACACACTGATGTATCCATTTGTTTCCTGTAACAAATTAGCTGTGTTCCATTTATGTCAACAGTGTTCTGCTCTATAGTTAGTGTTTAAGTATTATTCAAGAAGTAGATGCTCTAGGGAAAAGAGTGAGGAATAATAAAGAGCAATGGTTAATCAAGTGATATTATTCTTAAATTCGGTGAAAAATGTTTTATTGTTTAAATAACCTTCATACTTTGAGAATATCTGAATATTCAAAATTTAAAAAGTCAGTAGGAGAAGAGAAATATGTACCACCACTTCCTGACACATACCCACAAACATGCATTTCATGAAAAGACACAAAGAAAACAAAAGTAAAATCAATAAATTCACTTTTGTGCTTTTTAAGAATCACTATAGCAATAACTCTTTGTAGGATCAATTGCGCAGATTAAAAAGTGCAGTGTTAGTTTTCCAAAACACAGCGATATTTTCAGCTTATAGTGACATAAAAATAACTGATGTATCCTTATTATTTTAATTAATTTAGTTTCTAATATATATAAATATAAATAAATATGATCTCTTATGTACTATTTTTCTTTATGGCTCAGTTGTTCAGAAAAACTTAAATAAGTGAATAACATAGAAATTGTTTTACACACAAACTTATTTTTAGACTACTATAAAATTTTCCAGCTCAATTTTCCCAAAACCATTTATTATTATTATTATTATTATTATTATTATTATTATTACTACTACTATTATCTTTTTTACAGCACACTTTTAATACCACAAACTTAATTTGAAAAATTTAAAGATTTGCTTTTTGTCAAACCCTTGTGATCATTTAAAACTTTAACTCTGATGGCCACTTTCCAGTTACATGATTTATCAAATTATTCAAACTTGTAGTAAACAGCAAAGACTTTCAGCAGAATAATTTACCTATTGTGAGATCCAGTTTTTTTCTAGTAAATCACAGAAATTAGAATTTGTGAATGTTTGACTTCTCAAACCCAGACTTATATCAGTTTCTTAATTTAAATTGTGGGTAGTCTCCTAATTTCTTTTTACTTCTTTTTATTATTATGTTTTGGCACTGAGAACATTTTTATTTTATTAAAACAAAGGGAAGTTCAATTGCTAGTTCTGAAGTAGATATGCTTTTTTAATTTAAAATATTTAAGTATGAAACAGCTATTCTCAGATCATTGTAATGGTTTTCGCGGGAACCAAACTCAAGGTTACACACATGGTAAGCACACACTCTTCTGACAAAGCTGTATTGCTAGCCCTTGAATAATCCTTTTATTTTACCTCATTTTGTAATCGTTCTCTCTCATATATGCATGTCTGTGTCCACGTGTCTCTGAGTGTGCCTATGGGTGTGTGTTTGTGTGTTGATATGTTTATTTATGTGTGTATGTGTCTCTGTGTCTCTGTGTCTAAGTGTGTATATGTCTGTGTCTATGTATGTTCATATGCATATGTGTGTCTATGTGTTTGCCCATGTATATACGTGTGTGTGTGTGTGTGTGTGTGTGTGTGTGTGTTTGTGTGTCTGTGAAGAGGGAGGTCTCATGTGTGCCACAATATGGCTGCAATGCTAGAACACAGTAATACCAATTTTACTGTGATAGGTTCGATTTATGTATCTATAGAACTATTAGTCTTCCCAGGACTGCACTAGTGGAACACAATCCAACACTGAGAAATGGTACCATGCAAGAATTCCAAACATATAGTACAGGACCCAGGAGACAGAGGCACGTTTATCTCTAAGTTTGAGGACAGCTTGGTCTACATAATGAGTTCCGGGACAGGCTGGGCTACACAGTGAGATGCTATTATAAAAAAAAAAGAAGAAGAGAGAAAGAAAATCTTGTTTTGATGTTTTCTATTTACATGTTTCTTTTATATGTTGTGATTATGGGTAGTTGTTTGTAATAGTTATCCATTTGTGTACGTCTTCAACCTATTTCATACATTTCAAGTTATTGTATTACATCATCTTAAACCTGTTACATGTGTTTGGAAATCTCCTCACTTACGTGAGATAGTTTCTTGTTTTCTTTCTTATACTTCAGTAGACATAACCATAAATGTACCTATTATAAATTTAAATGAGAAGTTTCTCATTTATAATTTGGCTATGTTTATTCAGTATGCATAAAAGTCACTTAAATAAAAAAGCAAATGTAAGCCAAATATCATTTCAAACTATGTAAGAATGTGGAAAAAATAACAGTATAAGGAAACACATCTTTTAATAGTTGTTGAATATGTAATTATTATTTAGCATATATTTCAAGCCATTTTCCTTTCAGAACAGTACATAGTAACCTGAAGGGACATAATGACAAAGTTCTTCTAGCATTCTAATGCTTCCAGAATTCTCCTGTCATATCATTACCAATTTTACTCTTATTTGCATAGTTCTAGATAGAATGGTATAAGGCCCCTGGGCTGTGTGCTAATGAGTGTTCTAGAGATTTATAATTGAGAAGAATAAATAGATTTGGAAAAATGCAATATTATTGAAATACTTTTAAATTAAAATTTTATAAATAGAAAGTGTCTTTTGCTTATAAATTTGTTAATTTTCTAAATAACTAAATACTACATAAGGAACACCTAGCCAAATGAGATCTTGTTTAATTAAATGTTTTCTAATTTCAAGCAATGTGAATTTTATTTTATGTATATTTTTTGCAGAGTGAATTCCAGACTATCTTCTTTAAACTGTATCTGTGCTCTTTGATTCTTAACTCAGTGGGTTTTTCATTGTATTAAAAGTATATTCCATTGGACAATCAGGAAATGGTGGTGGGAGAGAAAAAAGAACAGTGATGCACTGACAGTCACTTGCATGTCAGCCCATCAATTATGTCATAGGCTATGATTGGACGAGCTTACTCCCGAAGTCCACATGCTGAAAGCTTGTTCTGCAGGATACACTAAGTGAGCCTGCAAGACATGAAGCGTGGCTGGAGGCTACGGACCAGCAAGCCCTAATGTTAGAGGGTGACAAAGGAATCTCTCCTCAAGACTTGCATGTCTCTCTCATTTCAAGAAGGAATTAGTTTGTCATACCCCATGCTTTCTCTGTGATTTGCTAACATCAAAGAGGCAGCTCAGATTTGAAAAAAAAATTCAGAACTGTGAGACTAATTTTTTTTGTATTTATATGTTACTTGCCTATGGAATATCATTATAGTAGCAAGATTATGACTTATGACACATCAAATCCTGCAAACATTTGTACTAGTGCATGTGGAATGGGTGAGAATAGTGAGCCCAACATTTGACTGTTCTCTTCCTTTGCTCACACATTTATGTTAAGATATATTTTCTTTTTTAATCTCTGCATGCTATTCTCCTAGCTTTTTCTTTTGTATTTATTCTTTGCCTCATTTGTTCACTGTTAGTTGTTGAACTCAGGGTTTTATTTGTGCTAGGTAAGTGCACGTAAGTTGTTCAACCGCAATCCCACACATGTTTTAATCTGTTCCCCTTACATATCTCCACTACAGTGATTAAAATAGGTTAATAATCAGAAATATAGAAAACTTTGTAAGCATACTTTCAGAGGAAAATACTACACTTGGATTTGAAAAATGCAAATGTTCTTTTAAAAATGTTGAACAATTCACAGAAATTGTCCAAAGAAGAAAGAAAAGCATTTTTACACAGAGTATAGAAACATGCACCCTGGACTGGGAGCAAAGATTTTAGCTTCAGAAAGTCACCAGCTATAGTCATGACATAACTTGGGAAAGTTGAGGAGATCTGCAGATACATGAATCTCATGTTACTGACCCATAAGAGCTTCACACTGCTCCTAACCAATACCTGCTTTCAACTCATAAACTATAATGACTTTTATGTTTTGTTTTTATTAAAGGTTCTTGGTTACCTGGTTCAAATAGTACACAGCATATATATGTATCAAAACATCACATAGTACCTAACTAATGCGTACAACTTTATATTTTGATGTACTAGTTAAAATATATTTAAATTAAAAGTATGAACTATAAAGTAGCTGTGATTATTGACATTTAGAGTGCTTACATAAAAGCACTTTCACCATCCTAAATAGTTGATTTTGTTTTCTCTATTCATTAAAGTAAGGAGCAAGAGAGAACTCTGTTTGAGTCTTAAGTTACTTAGTAGGAGCTACATGTGATTAAGGTAGGGCTAGTGGCAGTAAGGGAGTTAGTATCCCATTAAGAGGCATGATGGAAAAGAGTCACAACTTCATATAACCTGAAAATGAATTATTGATGTCAGTCTCTTTTTTTCTTACTGAATGTTAAATGAATGGTGTTTTTCAACTAAGTGTTCTTGAATCTATTTAAATCCTACACTTAATGGAGTCTCCACAGAGCTAAAGTTTATGGACAGAGATGAAAGTCTTATGCATTTACTCTACTACATTCTTCTGAAGTTTCATGTTTCTGAGCCTTTTCAAGCTGAAGTCTAATGATCGAGAAAGAAAAATCATTCTTTCCTGTTCTGTTGACATTGCACAAAATTAGGAGAGATATGTATTATTTGGTAATGATTTTATCCAGATTAGTAATTCCATACTTGTACCAAACTCCCAATTTGTTTCTAGCCAAATTGTATGGTCCTGTTGGAATTATAGATGTAAAATAAAATAAAAAATAATGCATTTAAATAAACTGTTTTAAAACCAATCTTCTCAATATATAACCAGAAAAAATGATGGTTGCTAATTGCAGTAGCCACTCAGTCTCCTGGAAGAGTAACCATTTGTAAAATAACAGTTGTTAGAAAAATGAAAATACAGTAGAGATACAGAAAATGTGGATGAGACAAATAAATTTAAGATGATTTAAATTAATTCTTTGTGCATTCAAGTGGGAAATGTCAGAGATGTAATATTCTTATACATCATTTATCATTATCACTTTTATGAATATGGAAGTTATTCTAGATTTATAAATAATATATATTGGGCTTAATTTTTTCTATTTTAAAAATAATATTCTTAGGAAATCATGCATATAGGACATAAAAATAGACAAGGTAGAGAAGATCTGCAAAGCTGTATGAATATGTGAAGCTTCTGAACAGTTCTCCATGTCGGGTATTAGAAGGAGATTTGTGAGTTCCAAGCAGTGGGTCAGTAGTGATTTGAGCAAATCCTGAATTAAAGAGAAACAATTTCAGATAAGACAGTGATCAGCTTAAAGCCCATTACCACTGGCTTAGGTTTTATAAGAGGGAAAAAATATTACAGATGATCCGCAGTCGGGAAAATATTCATCCAGCAGCTGAGAGAACACAGAGCTGAGCAAGAAGGACCTTAACATAAACAGAAATTATTTCACAAACATGTCAAACATCATAATTATATTTTGAACATTACAAGGTCAGCAAATATGTCTGTTTCAGTCAGCCTGATCAAAAGGAAACTTCAAATGATCAGGTAAAGGATATGGCCAAGTCAGGAAGTATAATCAGTCACTTTCGAGCCGTTTATAAAACATAAGATTACTTGCTAGCATGGTTTTCAGCCTTTTAGGGCTAAGGGGATTTACCAGTTAAGATGTTGTTATTCTTAGAATCAGGGAATCAGGATAACCATATTGAATAGAGAGAAAGTCTTTTATGACCATATTTTTAGATGGCCATGCAATATATGGCTATTTCTCTTGAACCTGCAATGTAAACAGACTGCCAACAAGACATGAAAGAGAAAACTATTTTCTCTTATAAAAGCAAAGATAAAACACAGTAATGTATTTCCTCCCCCAAAAGGACAGTCACAGCCTTTGTTCCTTTTTCACTGGAGTATTCAGTATGGTATCACAGTGCTGACCACCAGTGGAAATAAAGCAACCATCAAGAAATAAAACTGTAGCAAATACTGAAACATGAAAATTCAACATCAATTTATACTGTGATTTCTAAAACTAAAGTAAAGATGAGAAGAGTATTAATATGCATAACTGATTCTTACTTATTATTTAGTGTATTATATAGCAGCAGAGGTAATTACGATGGCATGCTATTGAAATATAAAACATACTATTGTAGACAGCTTCCCAAACATTTCTGAATCCTATAATCAAAAGTTCATCGATAACAATAATTATATATAATATTATTCCTCTCAAAATAGAAGAAAAGCGTTAAATATGCATGTGTATTGTATAAAGGATAGCACATTAAATTAAAATATAATTTAAAAACTCTCTGCCACTTTATTAGTATCAAGTTAGTTATCAAGATGTTTGAACATGCAAGATTTAGTGACTAAATATTTTAACAAGTTAGTTAAGTGGTTGGTATTTTAAAAGATTCACTTATTTTGTTTTACATATGAGTGTTTCGTCTGCACTTGTGTGTATGCACAGTAGTCATGACATGCCCATAGAAGCCAGAGGACAGCATCAGATCTCCGGGAATAAGAGTAACTGTAATTGTTACTGACAATTAAGAGTAATAAGAGTAACGATAATTGTACTGACTTTCTGGGTGCTGAGCTTAAAATCCCAGTACTCTGCAAGACTAGCCAGTGCTATTAACTGCTGAGCCATTTCTCCCACCCCAAATTGCTGTCACACAGACTTTACGTTTAAATAGTTTTAAATTTATACTCACTAAGATTTATGGTCTCCATCCTTCTCATAACAAATCTGTTTAGGGATTTTTCTCTGTACTCAATCTTGGAGTTTCCTGGTAGACTTAATATATACATCAATTACCAAGGAAAATATAAATGTGCACACTACACACAGACACAAACGTAAGCTAATTGTTCAAATGGAAAAATGCATAATCTTCTTTTTTGTTATTTAATTTGCTTACATTGCAAATGCTGTCCCCTCCCTGAACTGACAACCCCACCCCCCTCTCCTTTGCCTCTAAGCGGGTGCTCACCCAACCACTCACTCCTGCCTCACCCCTCCTGTATCTCCCTTCTGAGGCATCAAGTCTCCACAGGACAAGTGTCCCCTTCTTGAATGGCTGAGAAGCACCTAAAGAAATGTTCAGTCCTTAGTGATCAGGGAAATGCAAATCAACATGACCCTGAGATTCCATCTTATGCCAATCAGAATGGCTAAGATCAAAGACTCGTAGAAGGAGGAGGAGAAGTTATGGGAGGGGAGAAAGGGGATACAATTTAGATGTAAATACATAAAATTGTCAAGAAACATAAAGTAAAAAAACAAACCTCAGGTGACAGGACATGTTGGCAAGAATGTGGAGAAAGAGGAATACTCTTCCATGCTGGTGTGGTTGCAAACTGGTACAATTGTTGCTCTTAGACTTGAGCCATTGGTGTTCTGTTCAGGAAATTTTCCCCTGTGATGATGTATTTGAGGCTATTTTCCATGCTCTCTTCTATTACTTTCCCACTTTCTCTTCTATTACTGCAATTTTCCTAAGTCAAGAGTATGCTAATCATGGGAACTCAAAGTGGAAAAAAAATCTTTGAAAGTGTCAGTTTCTCTGCCTACACAAGCCAAGTACAGCAACGTACAGTTTCTCACTCTGAGCTGTTTGCAATAGTTTCTGATGGGGTTAAATTCTGCTGTGAAAACAGAAATGAATTCATTTCTTAAAGGATGCAAGAAAAGTGTTTGTCTTAAGCTTCCTAGTAGGTAGTTTAAAAAGACAATATTCTTTTGAATAATAATTACAGTGCTGGGATTTGCTTTAACTCACATTATATGCACCCCATGAAACACTCTGCAGTGCATTATTTCAAATAGGTGTATATAAACGCATATATACATCTTCTAGGCACCAGAACACAACCAGGAAAGGAGATGTGCTCTTTATCAATACACTTTAATGTTAGGATCTGATGATACTACAGAAACAGAATCCCATTAAAACTCACTCCAAATAAGCTAGACAGTTTTCACTTAGAGAAGAATTCAAGGGAAGAACATGCAGAGCAAAGGACAAAGTAAACATACTCATGTTTAAACATTATATGATTTTCAAATACATGTAAAGAATAATGTTATATATTTGCAGAAAGAATAAAAGCTGGTAAAATTAATCAAGTAGATTTAAATTTTTACCAGTCACTGAGAACATAATGGCTTTGGTATTGAAATGGGGTCCTCCTGCTATGAATTTTTCCCTGAAAATGACAATGTGCCTGAAATGAATGATGAAGATGTATTTATTTATACTTATATAGTTTAAATATCTTGTAGTTATAATAAAGAAATGACATATTTAACATTGCAAAAAAGATTAGAAAGATTAAATGACAAATTAATCAATTATAAAATTTTATGTATTTCGACCTCTAGCTGAATCCAGGATAAGAAAGACTTATATGTACTTCATGATATAATGAGTTATATATATATAAATAACTATATATATGTTTATATTTTAGTTATATGGTGCTCTGTGTGCTATAATTGAAATTAAAGATTATAGAATCATAATATTTCAGTCTTTGATCTCATTAAGTGTTACTTGATAAAACTTGTTAGACCCTCAATATTGTTTCATTTTTCTCTACTAGAAAAATATAAATATATATAAAACTGTGATATTAATAACAAATCTATGCTAGTGTTAAACACTTTAAATACAAAATTATTATAAACTTACAAATGCAATTACTGATTTAAAATAGATTTACATAATAATCAGGCATTTTTAGCATTACCAACAAGATATTTCTCCCTGATGACAGTCATTCTGTTTGATCTTATTTTCATTATATGGAATATTTGGCTCATTTAGTTCATTTGATCAGAATCCAGTTGTGGGAGATGTTTTTCAAGTACAGTCTTGTTTGGAAGATAAAGACAAAATGAAGTTAATATGTATTTAGCATATGTAATAAAGTCAATGTAATATTAACCTGCTTTATTAATTAGATCTTAATATAACCCTATGTGAGCATTAACAAACTCATTTATAGAAAAATTGTTTAAGAAGTTAAATGACAATATTTGTATTGCAGATAAACCCATAGTCCAGATTGCTAAACAGAAAAATAATCCTTCCATCAATGGAGGTCACCATGATATGATATAAAATAGTTTCAAGTAGAATTTTCTTCTGAAATTTCACTGAGACATGACTGTTTTTTTTCACTATCCATATATACATACATACATACATATATAAATACTTTGCAAAAATAAATGTGTAATGTACATATATATATGCAAATGATTTTCCTTAAAGCTTTAATGTGCTATTTAAGACAATAGCTCAGAGAAACAAGACGTGTTTATAAAGCCAGTATTCTCACCATTACCTTCCAGAAGAGATTTTCATTGCAGTCTTCATTTTCAGTATTAAAATAGTCAACAGAAAAAGAAAAATAAGATGAAGGAGAATGAAAGGGAGAGAAGAGAGCCTGGGGAAACAGATAAAGGTTACCTGTATAGACAGTCAGTCAGACAGACAGACAGACAGATGGGTAACAGATCGTTAGAGATAGATGGATGGATGAAAGACAGATGATATATAAGTGAAAAGATTCCATATTCTTGAGCATATAATTTGAGTTAAAATTGCGATTTCTTAAGTAATGTATAAGTAACAGCAATGCATGAAAGACTTCAATGTATTGATGTTTTAAAAATAACACAGTGAGCGCCTGAGATGCTCAGAGACGACTCGTATGTGAAAATCTCTCAGCATTAATCCTAGGCATTTAGGCATTTCTTCTCAAGGAGAGCTTCCCCATGCATTCTTCTTTAGGATACATTCGTGACCCACAGTCCTTTGATTCCAGCTACACTCCTAAATTGTATCAACTAAAATATTTTCAGAACTTAATATTTTCTAGGGGACATTCTCAATCTTTTTGGAGACCTATAGGCAGAAACGATAACGTTGTAATGGGGATGGGGTTATTCACCAGTGGAACAATGCTATTAACCTGAATTGGTTGATAGAATCAGATATAGATTGATTCAAAATTTGCTCACAGTCATATGACTTGAAATTTGAGTAATTCATTTAATCTAAAATTTTTAAGTATCTTACTATCTTAATAGTCATCATAACACAATTAATATCATTATTTATTTGACATATTACTGAAGTTATTCTACATGTTGTGTTGAATAAAAATATTTACATATTAGTCTATAATATATTGTATACAGAGCATATTCTTCCAACTTCCATGTCCTCCCATCTCCTCACACAGGTTGGCTTAGATTGATTGTTCCGCTTTCTTTCCACATATGAATTTACTCCTACTTTAATCACACACACACAAACACACACACACACACACACACACAAACACACATACTCACACATATAATTTCATGTATCTATATAAAATCTAGTAACCACATATGAGGCAGAAAATCATAACACTCGTCTTTTAGAGGCTAGCTTATTTTGCTTTAAATGATTATCTCTCACTACCAATGTTAACAAAAGGCACTCCACTGCTCTTTAATGCCTAAAAAATTTCATTGTGAACGTAAATCATACTATTTTATTATCATGATTTTGTACATATTTTGAGAACTAGACTGCTTGCATAACATATTGCTATGAATTGTGATGTGGTCAACACCAATGTTCATCTCTGGGACATGCTGACTTGGAGAACCTTGGGTATAGACCCTGGAGTTGTATAGAGGTGTCATGTGATACATTTCACTTTAGATTTGTGAGGAAACTTCATAATGGTTTCTATAGTGGCTGGAATTGCTTATATCCCATAGCAGAGTGCAAATGACCACATCTTCACCAGGCTTGAGGGCTCTTTGTTGTTTTATTTTTACTATCAAATGTTCTTTGTCAATTCCACATACCAGGTGAAGCATATTCTCATCCTCCTGATCCTATTGTTCTTCCATATTTACTGCTTATCCTCCCTTCTCCACAGCCCTGACTCCTTGCTTTGTTTTATGACTTACTGATCTTAACCAGAATCACATGTCTAGCTACAGTTTTGAGACTGAAGTAAGGATAAATTTCAGGGTCCTTTAATTATTATGTCCTTGATAATTTGTTCATTTGCTTACTTGCCATTTGTATTTCATCTTTTTTTAAATTCTTATGTTTTTAATTTTCTATTGGATATTTTATGTATTTACATCTAAAATGTTATTCCTCTTCCAGGTTCCTCCCTCTCCCATGGCCCCTTCACTTGCATCTATGAGTATGCACCTCCTCCCACCCTTTCACTCCCATTTCAGTACCCTAGAAATCCCCCACACTGGGGAAAAGAACCTTCACAGGACCAAGGGCTTCTCCTCTGATGTCAGACAATTCCATCCTCTGCTACACATGTGGCTGGAGCCATGGGTCCCTCCATATGGTACTCTTTGGTTGGTTGTTTAGTCCCTGGGAGTTCTAGGGAGGCTGGTTGATATTTTTGTTCTTCCTGTGGGGTTGCAAAATCCTTCAGTTGCTTCAGTCCCTTAACTCCTCCTTTGGCATCATTGTGCTCATCAGATGGTTGGCTGCAAGCACCTTCATCTGTATCAGTAAGGCTCTGGCAGAGCCTCTCAGGAGACATCCATATCAGGCTCCTGTCAGCAAGCACTTGGCATCAGCAATAGTGACTCGGTTTGGTGGTGGCATATGGGCTGGATCCCCAGGTGGGGCAAAATCTAGATGTCCTTTCCTTCTGGCTCTGCTCCACCGTTTGTCTCTGTATTTCCTCCTGTGAGTATTTTGTTCCCCCTTCTAAGGTCTGAAACATCCACAGTTTGGTCTTTTAAGAACTGACTTTATTAACTCATTTGCTTTCTTGTTTAGGGTGTCAATTCTGTCAGATATACAGCTTGAGAGGATTTGATTCCCTCTTTTTTATTTTTTTCTTTTGGCTAACTCTTCACTTTCATAGCTGTAAACACGCAAACACGCTTTGTAATTTCATCAGACTCATTTATAAACTAGCATCATAACATTACTAAGAAGCTAGAGTCATATACAGTAAACTCTTGACCACCTTGAGGTGTTTTACTATTTTTTTAGTAGTTTCAGAGATTTATGCCATACACTCTCAAGTCTTACATTAAGAAAACTGATCAACATGAAGGTAACTTGAGTGCAAAGAATGAGATTATCAAGTTTTATTCAACTCCACATAAAAGTTTTAAATAGGATTTTCTCACTTCCATGTGTGTTAAATGTTTTGTCAAAAATCATGGTGCTGTAACTATACATGTTTAATTTGAGCCCTGTGCTTTAGCCATTGTTCTGCATGTCTGTCTCTGCTCCAATAGCATGCTGTATTTGTAGCCATAATGCTGTGATAAAACTTGAAATCTAGAATTATGGTATTTCTAGCAGTATTTCTTAGGATCAAGATTTCTTTATTTATCAAGAGATTTTTGTTTTGTTTCCATGTGACTTTTTAAAGATCTTTTTTGTTTTTCAATTTTGGTGAAGATTGTGATAGAATTTTGTTGGGGATTGAATGGAATGTGCAGATTGCTTTTGATGACACCTCTTTCTCCACTAATGACACATAAGAGTCAAGGTTGTAAATTAGATGCTATTTTTATAATATTTATGGTTAAAGTAAGTAATACACAATGACTTTCAAGACTATTTTTAGGCATATACGTATATGTATAGTACATATGTATATGTACTGTATAGTATTGCATTTTGTACATTATAGTTTCTGTCATATCTTCCTAGCTAGTCATGTTTTTTTCATTTCTGTGTTCTAGAGCAAGCTTATGTTTAACATTAAAATTCTTTGCTACAGCCAAGGCTGAACCCCCAGTGAACGTGATTGTTGTAGGGAGAGCGGTAATGGGGGGAGGATGGGGAGGGGAACACCAATAGAGAAGGGGAGTGGAGGGGTTGGGGGGATGTTGGCCCAGAATTTGGGAAAGGGAATAACAATTGAAATGTAAATAACACTCAAGTTAATAAAAATAAAGAAATAAATTCTTTGCTACAAAGAACACAGTACTAATTGTGAGCCACATATATAAATATATATTCTTATGGTACTTTTATTTTGATCTATCCTATAGACAGAATATTTTATTAAAACCTTGAGCTGAGTCTGTAAAAGAGAGATAAGTATGTCACATGAGCAACATGGGTCTCTGACCATCACCATTCTGTTATCAACCAGTGAGTGCTGAAACTAGGCCCACCAGTCAAAGCCCAGAGTCCTCATACCCACTGAGTGTCTTATGCAATTTGAACACCTATGATCACTTTATTACATTTAAATAAAATGGAGATTGAATGCTCAGTAAAGTTTATTTTTTTCTTTAGAGTAAATTAAATAATAAAGGGTATTAAAATATTAGCAAAAGTTAGTGTATACTCTGTCAAAAGGCCACATACATTATTAACTTTTAGGTAACTTTAAATAATGCCTTATATTTTCAAAGACTGTTCAATTTATAGAACAGTTAAAAATCTGTCTGAAGATAGTGTTCATTGAAAGTTACTCAAAGGTGAATTGTTTCATAACTGTTATAATATGAATCAGATAACCATAACGATGCACAAACATGTAATTTCAGAGGATGTGCTAATAAAGCATTTATATGTCAAATGATTTATTCAATAACATTTAAAATATATTAAATAATATATTGAAAAATAATCATACATAAAATAAATTTAATACAACTTGTTGGTTTTAAGTTTCATTTTCTTCTAATGAATTATTTTAGGTATTATGATAGTTCACAGCTTTTATTTCTATTTTTACATATTCATTATGTGTTAGATTCTCCTATGTAAACACACATATTAATGAGTACTTTGAAAGGTCTAGGGTAAATATTCCTAATCTTAGATACGGTACAATAGTTAGTAATGATTCTTATATACAAATTCTGCCTGATTATATTTGGAGGTTAGCTTAACCAATTGCCAGTGCATTTTTATTAATGTTACCAATTACTAAAGTGATAAAAGTTCCATGAAAAATTGAGACTAGTAAAATAAAAATACAAATTAAGTGCAGTAAAATTGTTTAAGGTGTGAGGCATAAGAGAAATTAAAATTTCCTTCATACCATTTAGCTGTAGTATGTAAACCTTTGGCTAAAAATTTTGGTAGAAATAAATAGTAAAACATAGTGTTTAGCATTCCTTCAGGTAAAGGAAAGAAAAAAATCAAATTATGTTTCTGAATTAAGAAAGGAAAGAAGTAAGTCACTTAATACATTGGAAATATGATTATATCATTGTGACTGTCTGCATTCTTGTATTTTGTGTGTGTGTGTGTATGTGTGTGTGTGTGTGGGGTGGGTGGGTGGGAGGAGGAAAAGAAGAAGAGGAGGAGGAGGAGGAGGAGGAGGAGGAGGAGGAGGAGGAGGAGGAGGAGGAGGAAGAAGAAGAAGAAGAAGAAGAAGAAGAAGAAGAAGAAGAAGAAGAAGAAGAAGAAGAAGAAGAAGAAGAAGGAAAAACAACTCAATATTTATAATACCTTTCTCCCAGGTAGTACTACCCATATTATCTTCCATGTCAGTACTCATGACATGTTCAGCAAGGTTTCGTCAGCTCAAAGTATTATGTATACCACCCTAATAGAATGAAATGGCTATCTCACATTAAATTGATGGAAGCAAATGTGGTAACTGTCAGTTTTCAAAAGTATAAGCATTGATCAATTCACATCTTCATAAGAATCTGCAGCTTTCCAAATAAACAGCACATCAGGGGTTGAGTCCCTTAATGATGGTGGTATATAACAAGCCTTCTCCTACCTTCGTTCAATATGGAAAGGATATCATTTACAATATGCACATATTATATTGAATTGTTGAAATCTTATTTTGTTGGCTAGTATACTAAATCTATGGGCTCATTATACCATATTTACCCTGACACGGTTAGGAAAATTGGAATCAGGAAAAAGTGACGTAAGTAATCCTTTATTGAAATTGCATTGTAGATAGAATAACATTGATTACAAAGGTGATAGATTAATAAATATATTCTCAACATACAACTTCAGAAGTAAGAATTTTGTAGTTCCCAAATCAAACCTTCAGTCAGCAGCAATCATCATACAAATTAATAGACTTATTTTTTTTAGTATCATTATATTTAGGTAAATGCTAATTATGCTTGAGATCATTTCTTTTTCTTTTAATTCCTCAGTCCTTTTTTTTACAGTTCAGGTTACATCCCCCTCCTGGTTCACCCCCACTACTCCACATCCCACACCTCCCCTGTCTCCCAGAGGATACTTTCATCCCCATCCTGACCTCACCAGACTTCCTCACTACCTGGGGCCCAATACTCTAGAGGGTTAGTTGCTCTCTCTCTGACTGAATCCTTTGCTATATTTTGTTAGGGTCCTCATATGTTCACATTACTAACTCATTCCAAGCACATGTTATTCTGATGGGGATTTTACCTCAGTGTGTCATAAAAGACAGAGGCCACAAAGGATTTTCATGCTTCATGATATATTCTTATACATTGCAATGATGACTTAAGTATATACTGATGAACTGAAGAGTGCTCTTAGAAATAATTTGGAGGAAAAACCATTTTATTGGTTCCCCTTGACTTTTTTTAAAAAAATCAACAGCACATAATTTTCAATAGAAAACATTTCATTTAAAAGACAAATTATTAAGATTGGAGAGGACTTGAGTGTATTAAAGAAAAATCAAGCATTTAATTTAGTGATACTACTGAGAACTAAACTTGAAGTTAGAATTAGATGATAAACATGAAGTAAAGTAGATTTTGATTATTGTCATGTGCCAATGAATAATTATCAATTAAAAGGAGATACAAATGCCATTATGTACTATTATGTAAGCCATGTCTACTTAATTTTGGATCATTTGTGACAAAAGGAAAACCAAAACTTTAAATTATCTGTCGGTATCAATTTTAAAGGACTATTTTAAGCTCATAATTGGTTGTTTTTAAGTACTTTTTTTTTTCCTTTTTTTTTTTTTTTTTTTTTTTTCCGGGGCTGGGGACCGAACCCAGGACCTTGCGCTTCCTAGGCAAGCGCTCTACCACTGAGCCAAATCCCCAACCCCGCGTTTTTAAGTATTTTAATAAATTGTATAGTGCAGATGTTTTAAGGTACAAAGTAAATCCTGGTAGATGGCTTGGTGAAGCTGTAGAGGAGAGTAGGTATTAGTCCATTGTGCATATTAAAAAGTGCCCTTTTGATTACACACAAGAAAACTGAGAGACTGAGCCTTCAAAAATGCAAAATCGTTACACTTTCATTACAATTTTGAGGCTTGGTTTTGAATACTTGGCAGCACCTGTTGACCTGTAGCTATAGCAGCGTAACCAGGTATCCTTGCTTTACAAGAGGATTCCTTCAGCTGACAAAGATCCACAAGTGCTTTTCCAGAAGAAAATTGTAAAGATACATTCAGTTCCTATTCCTACTTACATCTGAACAGATGTGCAGATGGGAGCAGATCTGGAGTAGTACTGTTGCTTCGTCAGTATCAACAACAGTCAGTGAAAAGCAAACCAAAACATCCAACAATAAAGCACTAAATATGCTTTGTCCGCTATGCATTTATTATACTCCAAAATTACACCCCAAAGGAATTAGGATGAGTGGTTAATACTGCTTTCTTGGGAAACTTATCTGTAATTACATCTCTATATAGAGTTAGAGAGGAGCATGTTTACATACAAGCATGTGTGCCCACACACATTTGTGTGATTTGTATGTGTCTGTGTGTGTGTGTGTGTGTGCATGTATGTGTGTGTGTCATTAGGAGGTAATTGAATACTATGCCCATTTAGCAAGATAATAACATGTCTTAGAAGTGATTTTAATCAATTTTATAATTTTCTTCACAAATTCTTATCAGCTTCTGTTGTCCATTCTCAAGTGTAGACAAGTGTAGAAAGAAATAGTTTAATATAAATAATGATTGGATTTAACAATAAGTAAGAAAAAAGTTTGGGACAAGACCTGATGGCCTCCTTTCATCCTCTGTGAGGTTTTCAAATACTCTTAGACTCTGTTGCTGTTTAGATCTTATTATTATTTAACATGATTCCTATGAAAATAGAAAGACAGAATCCTCAGGGTCAGAGATGTTAATTTACTCCTGATCTATCACTATTTTCAAATAATTTGAGTGAACATTTTATTATTTATATCTACTGCGTTGTCTATTTTCATAGATTTGCTATGAAATCTTTGTTGTGATTATTATCCTAAAATCTCATCAAGTAATACTGCATTTCATATGATTTTGAAACAAAACCACTTCCTATTTACTGCAGCTAAGAGAATCTTAAGGAAAGTAAGTTGAAGTATATTTTTCAGTCCCTCATCAAATAGATATTCTAGATCTTTACTCAGAAATGAAAAACATATCTAATAAAATGCAACTGTACTATATATTAAATCTTTAACTAGGCAAGCATAAGTTTGATCACACTCAGTATTAAAGAACAGTAAACAGCACTGCCTCCCTGGCTTTATGTGCACTTATGCACTTAACCGGTGCTCATCCTTTATGATCTTAGAAATTACAGCACGAGGAACAATAGAATCTCTGGAATACAATTTTTATGTAGTACATTGCTTTATTTCTGAAATATATTCCTCAGTACCTCAAAAATACAAAACAGCATTTCTTATTAGATGAGCAATGTTTTCTGTTCAATATAACCAAACACCACAGGTAAAAGAGGATATTTCTTTTGCATACAATTGCATATTTTATTAAAAAGACAGTCTTATTAATGTTACTATATCAAAACTAATGTCCAAAGATACTTGAGCTTTCTTAAGTTTCTCAGATATTATGTTTTCCATAGTTTCTTTTCAGAATATAGTTTTTTATCTTCTATAGGACGATAGTGCCATGGGTGATAGTGGTCTTTGTATTGATGTTAGAAGATGCACAAATTTATCCTTTTATGATAAGAAACTTAAGTACTGTTTTGTGCTTGAGAATAAAATCACACAAGTGTGCATATTCCCAGTCACTGGTGCGTATTCACAGGCAAGGGTCAAGACACGTCTGAGATTTGGAAGGTGTGATTTGAACATACACTGTATCTGCTTATACAAAGGCATGTGGCAAACTGTGAATCCCAAACTGTACCCATTATGTTCATTTACTTTATGGCTTAGAAAGCACAGATGTTACCCAGATAACAACAAGGTAGCTTTATAGCCATCACCTGCTGTTAGGTCCTTCTTTGTACAGCAGCCAAATGGATTCTTGTTTATCCTCATTTACAAGGTCTTTGTTATTTGATGGTGCAAAACAGACTGGGAACTGTTTTTATTTGTAAGAAACTCTTAAGTAAAAATTTTGAAGAAAAACCAGAATGAATCTAAATTATGTACTCTCATCGTCAATTGTTAGAGATGCATCATGTGATTTGTATTGATTTGGTGCTAAACACGTAATTTTTTCCATTGTTTGCTTTCTGATTTGCCGTTATTAGGGCATAATTCCTCTTTTGTGATTATCATGATAATCCTTTAAAAGAAATTGCTTAATTTTTGTCCTTGTGTTTTCTATTTAGCAAATGAAAACTTCCAATATTCCTGCAGATTTTCTTGTCAAAATTAATATTTTATATTTATACTTTTAAAAACAAAAAGACACAAGTGACTATATGCCCATAGCATCTATCTATCAAAGCGTATAACATGAAGATGGACCATAGATGTTGCATTAATGTACTAACTAAAAATTATCATCTGGAAATAACCTAAATCCACAAGGAACCTCTTCCAGGATGGAGATCCCACTCTCCACCTGCCACTGATTATTCATCGCAGAAAATGTGTTGCCTGTTTGTCTAATGTGTTTCCTTAGGGGAAATATATTTTTAACTACCTTTAAGTAATCATGATTGACAGCTACTAAGGGCTGAACCCTCCTTGTCCTGATTCTAGCCTGATTTGGCCAATGACAGGATGCTTATTTTGGCACGGTAACATTTGACTAATATGTATCTTTGCAGAAACCCGTTCCTCTGCTTAGCTAGACCAATTCAAAGAATTCATCTCTCTGTTGCTCTCTTTTAACATATATTACATCATAGTAAAATCTGATGTAAAATACATAATTCATTCAAAGAGTCTATTAAAATGTACTAAATACCTTTATTTCTTACAGTTAACTAATCTTAGTCTAAGGAGGGTAGTGACATGTAACTAACTCCAAGGAAACAGAGTTGAAAGAAATCCTACATTCAAATAATTTTAGAGAAAACCCTTAAAGTCAGATTATCTTTATAATTTAAAGTATTTTCCCTCTACATAAAACACTTTAAAATTTTTAATCTATCAAAGATCCAAAGAGTTTTTTAAAATATCTATCTAATTTTTGTTTTTTTTATTTAGCTATTTTTATACTACATTATAGTATTCAAAAACCATTCACAGTTTATACATTTTTCACTATACTAACTTCTTGGAAGATAACTTTAAAAACTTTGAATATTATAGTAGATTATGGAATTAAGCATTAAAAAAACATTGTGGCCACTTAAATACAATAGACATTTCCTTGCTCATATTACTTCTCTATAAAGCTAATTGTAACTCCGATATAGTAATTCAAGCTCAGGCTTCTATATTCTATGGCTCTATCTTCCTAGGACTATGCATTTAGTGTTCTTGTTGAAATGCATTAGATATGAAACAAGCTAACTCACTATGAAAAGCTGCTTCAAGCCCATGCCTGAAAATGCCATGTTTCCATCCTGCCTCTTTATAAGGGGCTAATGCTTGCCCCCTCCCCATGCACCATGATGTGAGTGGGAAATCCTCTGCCAGGAATGGTGATTTGCTCAATGTCTATCTCATATTTGGCTACATTTCTTATCCAGACAACACCTAACTGCCTAGAGATGATACTACTCATCATGGGCTAGGACTTCCTGAATATATTATCAATAAAGAAGAATTCCCTAAGAGAGGAAATACTAACAGAAACCAACTACAAGCCCTGTGAGTTACTTTCCTCCTCTGGTGGTGTCACAGACATTCTAGGACGATGAACAAGGGATGATGATTAGGCTACAGATATATACCATCTCTACTTCTGCGTGTTTCGTGAGTTATGTAGGACTTTCTGTCAGTAGTGAGGTCTTATCATCAGTTTGTGGAGCAACCAATATCCTTGCCAACAGCCAGGGTTGATTGGGATTTTCATGGGTCCCATTTGTCCACCAACTTAATTTGCTGTAACTGATTCCTAGAAATGGAGTTTATATCTGATGGTGAGAGATGTCTATGTCTTGCTCAGGATTTGGTGATATGAATAGATATTTCTTTCACATATGTATATATTTTGTGAAGCTTCTACTACTCACAGTACTACTGTAATATGTTTCCCCTCAAATGAACCTTTGTTTTAAATTTCCATACTACTGTAATAAGTTTCCCCTCAAATGAACCTTTGTTTTGTCCTTTCCCACATTACCTCACTTCTTCCCTCTTGCTCTCAATTTGATCTTTCCACTCCAGTGGCCTCCTACTGCTCATTCATAAATATCTAATGTATTTTTCCCTTCCTAGGGAGATCCTTCCCTAGGAAACTTAGCCCTTATTCTGCACTTAACCTCTGTGCTTATATGGATCAGAGTCTGTATATTAATATAATAGCTACTATTTACATAAAATGAAAATTCTGCCATATTTGTCTTTTGAAATCTGGGTCACCTTATTCTGGATGATTATTTTCGACCTTCATCATTTTGCCTGTCAATTTTATAATTCAATTTTAATGGGTGAGTAATATTATATTGTGTATAATATTTTCTTTACTCATTCATACTTTAATGGACATCTAGGTTATATTTAATTTCTGGCTATTATGAATAGAGCAGTAATGAACATATTTGAGCAATTATATCTGTAGTAGGATGTAGAGTCCTTTGAGTATGTCCTCAAAGGTAATATAGATATATTTTGACTTAGATTTATTGCCAGCTTCCCAATGAAGTACCACAGTCATTCCATGGTGGCTCTATGTGTTTGCAGTCCCATCAGCAATGGAGGTGTGGTCTCTTTCTTGACACCTTCACCAGCATGGGGTATCATTTAGTATATTGATCTTGGCCTGCCTAGATTGGCCATTCTGACAGGTATAATAGGAAATCTTAAAACAGTTTTGATTTGTACTTACCTTGTTATTAAGGATGTCAAACTTTTCTTAAAGGATCTTTCCAGGCACTTGTATTTCTTATTTTTCAGAACTGTTTCTAAGATCTGTTATCTTGATATTGGGAATTCTAGTTCCTTATATATTTTAGTTATGCATCAGGTATAGGATATGGATTGGATAAAATACTTTTCTCATACTGTAGTTTGCTGTTTTGGTCGAATGAAGGTATGCTTTGGCATACAATGATTTTTTTTCCCATGAGGTCCTCTTCTTAAAAATTGATCATAGTGCCACTGCAATCAGGGGTTTTCTATTCTGCAAGACATTTCTTGTGCTATGAATTCAAGACTATTCTCCTCCTCTTCTTCTTCTATCAGTTTCAGAGTACTTCGTTTTATGTTGAGGCCTTTGACTCCTTTGGAGTTGAGTTTTTTGGAGGGTGGTGTGGATCTTGTTACATTCTTCTAAATGAAGACGTACAATTTGACCAGCAACATATGTTGAAAATTCTAGTGTGCATTTCTGATTTCTTTGTCAAAAATCACATTTCCATTGGAGTAGGAACTTATATCTACTTATTTAATCTATTACATTGTTCAATCTATTTTCTGCAATATCATATTATATTAATTAATGTAGACCTTTAGAACAACTTGAAAACCTCCAGTAGTTTTTTTCATCGTTTAGGATTGTTTTAGATAACTTGCTGGCTGTGTGTGTGCATATGCATGTGTGTTCATGCGTGTGTGTGTGTGTGCGTATGCATGTGCATGTGCGTGTGTGTGCTAATTTATTTTTCGATTCCACTGAAGAATTTACCTTAAATTGTAGGTTATTTTTGATAGGATTGCAATTTTCCCTCTAAGAATCCTTTAGATTGATTACTTCTGGATATCTTTCTATATTTTATTGTTTTACTCAATTTCCTTTTTTCCTGTCTTTGCTTTGCAAAGAGGCTGACATCTTTGATCTCTTAGAGTATGTAGAATATCTGTCAAGGTTCTTTTCACTTTTAGAATCTCCAATGAGAAGTAGTTTGTTTTTATGTCTGTCTGCTTTTATATGTAACTTGGTTGTTTTCCTTTCTTGAATTTAATATTTTTCTTTGTTCTGTATCTTTATTGTTTGATTATTTGTGCTGTGAGGAATTTCTTTTCTAGTCCAATCTATTTGGTGTTGTGTATGCTTTGTGTACCTTGATAGGCGTTTCTTTCTTTAGGGTATGGAATTTTTTTCTATGATTTTGTTGGAAATATTTTCTGTGCCATTGACTTAAACTTCTTTTCATTCTTTTATTCCTGTTATTCATAGATGTTGCCTTTTCATAGTGTCCCAGATTTCCTGGTATTTTGCACCTGGACTATTTTAGATTTAACATCTTTTTTTGATCCAGCTATCCTTTTCTCCTATCACGTCTTCAATGCCAGAGATTTTCTCTACATTCACTTTCATTCTGTTGGGTGGGCTAGTTCTGAGGTTTTTATTTGACTTCCTAGATTTTTCACTTATAATTTACTATAATTTGAGTTTTCTTCAGTGATTCAGTTTCTACTTTCACTTTTTTAAAAAAAATTATTGGTTATTTTGTTTATTTATATTTCAGATGTTATCCCCTTTCCCAGTTTCCCCTATGAAAACCCTCTATTGCACCGTCTGCCCCTGCTTCTATGAGGGCGTTCCCCCGCCCACCCACTTCTGTCTCACTGCCCTAGCATTACCGTACACTGGGGCATCAAGCCTTCACAGGACCAAAAGTCTCTCCTCACATTTATGCCAGATAAGGCCATCCTCTGCTACATATACAGCTGGAGCTTTGGGTCCCTCCATGTGTATTCTTTTGTTGGTGTTTTAGTCCCTGGAGCTCTGGGGGATCTGGTTGGTTAATATTGTTTGAAATTGGTCTTTCCCTAATTTCATTAATGGACTTACTCATTTCCTATTTCAAGTCCTTGAAGACACTCTTGAAAGTGATTTTGAAGTCACGTCTTGTACTTCACACATGCTGATGTTCACATGGCCTATTGCTGGTGTGCTTGCTGGGTTTTGGTTAGAGTCATATTTTCCTGACTGTAATTAATTGTGTTTTTACACGAGAATCTAGGCATTCAGGCTTGGGTGATTCTAATTATAGGTTATGATACATAGTCTTTGTTGTATATACACATATTCCATTCCTTGGTTTCTGTTGCCATATCTGAATTTTAATACATAGTTTTAATTATGGTTATCTGGTGGGAAGTGTTTTTTGAGTCCCTACCATGTGTGGATATTGGGAGTCCTGAATAGGAAGTATTTCTCAATATAAAAGGCTTAACAAAAAGAATTAGAGAACTACGAGAGGGTTGGATGAGAAATTCCACAGAAACTTTAGTCTGCCTGGAGGTCAGGAAATTTGGAGGAAGGAGAGAACCTTGCAAGCCATTTGCTTTGGGGTCCAAAATGAGACTGCGATTTTGCAATGCAGGATCAAAAGAAATGAAATTGTATAACTTATTCCCAGTTTAGTATGGCCTGACATTCCCTGGGTCATTCAAGAAAAACACTGATATTTGTTTGAGGTTAGATTAATTCATTAAATATTACTAGTTCTAGTTGTCTCATGTTTAATGAAAGTAAAATGAATTTACCTTCTTTGTCAGCAATTAATATTCATTATGTTTAAAAACCACATTTTCATTATTGACTTCACTATACTTAACACCTACGTTGATTCCATTGATTAGCTATTGCAAAGAGTACTGTAATAAATATTGAGGTGCAAATACTTGAAATAAATTGCTTTAGGGTCTTTTGGATAAACACACGTATGGCATATCTGGAAAATATGTAAAGATAGGATTTTAGATTTTATTGTGTAACCTTAACATAGGGGCTGGAGTAGTTTATTTTCCTACTAATAATGTATAAGTGTTTAATTTTGGATCTGCCTTCAGCAGTAATTTTCATATATTGATTGGAATTTTGACTGCATCTTGAATGCATTTTTGATTGTGATTACTCTGGTGGCTGGTGAAGTTGAATCTATTCACAATGAGAATTTTATGTCTTTCAGTAGCCATTTTATTGATTATATATTTGATTTTTAGTTACTTACATTATATTAGTTCTTTGTATCTGTAGTTTCCTCTGTCAGATGCATTCCTTTTTTTTTCCTTTTTATTGTTTTTTTTTTTTATTTTTTTTTAACTTGAGTATTTCTTATTTACATTTCGAGTGTTATTCCCTTTCCTTGTTTACGGGCCAACATCCCCCTAATCCCTCCCCCTCCCTCCTTTATGAGTGTTCCCCTCCCCACCCTCCCCCCATTGCCGCCCTCCCCCCAACAATCACGTCCAGTCTTAGCAGGACCCAGGGCTTCCCCTTACACTGATGATCTTACTAG